>NC_073691.1:58616245-58793745 GCF_029784155.1 Uranotaenia lowii | reverse complement strand
ATTTTTGCATTCAGGAATCTATCTCACTTCTATACGGGGGGAAATTCAGTTACAAAATCAGCATTAAATACGTTAAAACTTTTCTATTTTCATGCGATATTTTACAAATTACATGCATGCTCTTCTTGTTTAAAAACCACGTAATGTAACTTAAACATAATTTCCAAACGACCTTAGCCTACAACAATTAATTTTCAAGTTATTCAGTCTTAAAAAAAAGAAAAAACATGCCTCGGAAAAATAGATCAGCTACCAAATTCTTAAAAAAATGATTGTATCCCATTTACCCGAAATCTTTTGCCCAGAATGATTTTTCCCAGAATGATAAATACCTGAAATCAAATTCCAGAATGAACCATTTCCCAGAAAGAAATTCCCCAGAATGCACCATTTACCAGAATTTTTTTTCTCAGAATGGACCATTTCCCAGAATTTTTTTCCCCAGAATGGAACATTTCCCAGAATGGCACAAATGCCAGATTTTTTCCTCTAGTATTTTTATTTGTTTTTTTTTTCAAATGAATTCTTGAAAATTTCATATGATTCGAAATTTATTTTTTCAAAATGATTTTATAAAATGAAACTACAGGTTTGAAATTTTCCAACTAAATTTACTTTAGAACCAATATTGTGCTACCATGGTCCTTTAAAAAACCGTTTTGGTATCCGACTCCTCACGCTGCGCGTTCGAACTTGAAAGGCGTTTTGTCCTTCACACTGTCGCGTAGCGGACGAGGCTAAGGGATCACCCCTAGCTTTTACGCAGACCTAGGAAGCCCCGGCCTCCGACGGCGGGTCGGCGGCCACCTCGGATTTGGGAGCTTCGGCGGCTTTGTGCCGCCGCGGCCTCTTCATCTTCGTTGGTTGCGGCTTTGCCGCAAAAGAATAGTATTATGGGAACCCAATTTTTGTGGAAAAAAACTATTTTATTTTTTTTTATTTCAGTTTGGATAAATATATTAAATTTTCTGGGAAATGGCAATTCTGGCGAAAAATTTTCTGGGAAATGGTTCAATCTTGTTATTTTTATTTTCTGGGAAATTGTTTATTCTGGTAAATGGTGCATTCTGGGAAATAAAATTCTGGGGAAGTGGATTTCTGGCGATTGAAATTATAGTGATTTTTCATTCTGTGCAAAGGTTTTCGGGAAAATGGAGTACAACCAAAAAAATACTTAGGGCATAAGAAAACTGAAGTTGGAAGCTAAACACTGCGCATAAGATAAAATATTTGAGCTTATGATCATGATCACAAAAGTGTAAATCAGTGGTGTAGAAACCTAACTTCTAAATCTAAGAATCGTCAAAATTCTTTAAGACACAATAGAAAATTATTAAAAATTGCATCATAAATAAGGTTGCCAAAATTTTTCCCACTCCCATCCGGGCCTAGCAATTCCGGGCATTTAAAAAAAAACCTGGCAAAATCCGGGCATGGATTTCAATTTTTCAAATCCAAAAACCGGGGAAAAACCGGTCAAAATTAAGGTGTTAATATATATAAAAGCAAAGAAAAAATGCATAAAAAATTAAATTATTATTTTATTTATGTAATTGCAGACTTCCAAAAGCTTTTTGGAACACCTAAATATTTAAAGGTTTATAAAAGTAAATCAGCGAAATTATTTGAAACAACCGTTGAAAACTTCCATACCGTTAATCGATTTTTCTGAAACATACTCAAAAACTTTGATTCTTTTTTTTTTCTTTATGAAAATTGTGAAAAAATCCGGGCAATATCCGGACTTTTTTCACGATATCCGGGCAACCGGGCCGGACTGGACTTTCTCGAAATTTTGCACCAAATATCCGGGCAAACCCGGATAAAGCCGGGCAATCTGACAAGCTTAATCATAAACTAACGTTATTTGACATATTTTGGAATCTTTAGATTTTCAAAATACGAAACGCACAATTTTTGAAAGATTTTCAAAAGTAGCTGTTTTTAAACTTTTTGTATTTTTTAATTTCTCAGATTTTCTAACTACAACATTAAACTTTGCACTGGTATTTTAATGTGATTATCAAAGTTTTTAGTATTGCTTTTGAGTATTTTTTTATTTTACCTTTCAACACCCATTATTTTTGATACACAAAAATACTACTCTATACGAGTCATTCAAAGTAAGTTTTATGAAACGCAAAGCAAAATAAAATTTAAATTTATCAAATAAAAAATTTGTCGCTGTGTAGTTTTTGTGGATTTTGAAAATTTCATAAGTTTTGTCAATTTATGGGATTCAGGTTAGGTCTGGAATTTTTCGATTTTTTTTAATTCTATAAATTTTTTACTTTTTACTGTATATTTAAATCTTACAGGTTGCATACATTTTTATGAAATTGTTAGGTTTGACTTTTTCAATATGGCCAGTTTTTTTTTAAAATGTGTCAAATGTTTTTCTATAAATGTTCGAATATGTCTATTTTATCAACGTTGTCATTTTTATCAATTTTGCAAATATTGTCAATGATTGTTAATGATTAGTTCAATTTTGTCGGTTGTGTTAGATTTTTAGATTTGTAAATGTTGTCATTTTTTTGTGTAAATGAAGTCAAATTTTTCAATGATATTAATATTATCATTTTTATCGATTTAGGTCAATTTTCTCTATTTTGCGTTTCAAAGATTTCAAAACTGCTATAAGAATTACTTACCAAGAGATCGGCTTACCAATTTAAGGTCCTTATAAAATTGGACTCCTACTCCCAGCACACTTTTATTCATTTTAGTTGTGCAGTCAAATTTCAAAGAGAGTAATTGTCCTTGCACTTCCTCTTTAATAATTTTCACCATTGCTTCACTTGTATCGTCTATGATTTTGGCAATACTGTGCCGGTTTATTTTTAATTTAAATGTATCCAAAATAGGATCCACTAGGTCTCTGACCCCTTCCCATTCGACACTGTTGAACGGGCAGTCATGGATGGTGACCAACTTAACGAGTCCCCCCATAACTTGATTCCTGGACACTCGTACTGCCGCAGATTCATCGGAATCACGCGAATTTTTTATACGCTTACGCCTAATAATGGAATCCATTTCTTCTTCAGCAATCCTTTTCCCCAATTTTAAATCATTGTATTCCATTGGATGCTGGTCGCGAATATGACGATGGCAGTTCGAAATAATGACCGACTTTGGGCGGTAGCTACACCCATAGAAGAGGTTGCAAAAATCCAATGCCTATTTAGCACATCTCTGTGCCGATAATGCGCTGAAATGTGCACTGTGCCGAAGATGATATGTTTGAAAAACCGTAACTGGCATAAGGACTCGGCTCCCAACTAAAATGATGCATGACCACTACATTCAAGCAAAACAAGAAAAACATTTTATGGGATTTCGTTCCTATTGGATAATTCATCCCAGAAACAAGAAAATAAAAATATAAAAACCACAGCGCCCGTAGGGAGAATCGAACTCAAATTACTAATCAATTGGTCTTGCCAGACCGACATCTTAACCAGTGTACTATTTGAGCTTCATGCAGGAAGAGGGATATTTGTCATAGGCATTCTGCCACCGATCAATCACAAAAGAAACGCACGACAGTGGCTTCCCGGCGTTTGGCCTCCTTTCAAAGTATTCATTTGTCTTGCGATGGAAACGGGAAAGGGAACGGGAGTGGAGGAAACGGGAAACCCATTGAATGAGAACTGTGCTTTGCTTACTGCCTGCTATTACATACACACGCTACATATACACAGCTGCTAAAGCCGGGCAGCTTGGCCGGTGCTTGTTTGCCGGTGAATTGAAGGAATATATTCTTGTTGCTTTTGCTACATACACACGCACAGCTTAGCCGTGGTTGTTTGTCGGCGAATTGAATTGAACGAATGTTTTTTTTGTTGTTGCTTTTACTGCATACACACGCACAGCTCGGCCGTGGTTGTTTGCCGGTTGATTGAAGGGATTGAATTAGAAGGATGTTTTTGTTGTTGCTTTTGCTACATTCACACGCACAGTGCTCGGTTCGCTGGCTGCCTGGTGTTGGCCGGTATTTATTTCCATCCTTCTTCGTCTTGTGATGCGATAGGGAGGGACGTGAAAGCGTTTTTATTTTGTTTCTTTCAGACATACGCAATTCGGTTAACTTGGGAGATTAATGCCGGTGGGAGCAAATCGAATCAGCACCGATCGCGTTATCTTCTTGTACCAATGATGCTATGTATTTGACTACACGCCATTGGCACAGAGGCTGAATTTTGGGTGTACAATTTTCTACAACAGTGCACCGATATTCCCCCGTCTCTGACACATACGTAAAAAGTTGCTTAATTTTATCCGTCATATTACACTTTTCCATTTTGTCGAAAATAAATGAACTGTAACTAACCGGACTAACTAACGTAACTAACTGGAACCTCAAACACACCCACCAAATAGCTTTTTGCTGCTTACTTATCCGAACCAACAACCAATCACCACACAGCACAGCAAGAGCATACTCTCTTAATCTTCCCAAAAATAACAATCGTAACGCTATGATTACCATAAAATCGCAAGTTGTACATATCCCGATCTTTTCTAGGTCAGGATCTGTACGTTAGGAGAT
The DNA here is from genome assembly GCF_029784155.1 of Uranotaenia lowii. Taxonomy (NCBI): domain Eukaryota; kingdom Metazoa; phylum Arthropoda; class Insecta; order Diptera; family Culicidae; genus Uranotaenia; species Uranotaenia lowii. The sequence goes on along the minus strand of NC_073691.1, from coordinate 58,789,190 downwards.
TCGCATTTTGTTGCAACCACTCACAATAATCCGTATGTAGGATAATGGAATGCATTGCGAGTGTGCTTAACAAGGACTTTCTTTTCATCTTACTTTTTTTAGATTGTGGTAACTCACCACTCTCGGAGATCTCCCCACATAACAGGAACAGAGCAGAGAGCATCGCTTGCTAGGAGCGATTTAAATGTGTTCTAGGGTTGGTCGCTCCCTGCTCAAAAGTCGCTAGAAGAGATTTTCTTCCATCCCTGCCCACCGTACCTACTCGGAGAGCAAACAAACACGTTTTGCTGGACGAGGTGCTTGTAGTTCTAGAAATTCAGGAATAATTTTACGTTTATAATATTCATATTTTTGTGAAATCTCACAGCGTGAATTGCAGCACCTCACTAGAATGTAGATTAAATGTGCTTTCCAATGAATATACTCTTGCTTGGTCCAAACAAAGTAAAAGCACTGATAATCCGGGTACAACAAGACGGTGGACCACAAAAACAGATGAATTTCAATTTGTAAAAAAATCGCGCAAAGTAGTGAACTTTGAAAAATTCCAGTAAATTCAATTTTTGTTGCATTAAAAATCTGAAGACAGCAAAATGTTGGAATTTTAATACATTTTGTAGTCATATTTTTTTCAAAACTCTACCATCGCTCAAACAGTATTTACAAGCAATCGAATGAAAAGTAGGTTTTTTAGACCACTTTTTTGAACTTTTTGTGACCATTTCATTAAAAAAAATTTTAAAAAATATTTCTTGTCTTCATGATGTAGGCATTAACTTCAGCTTTCATATGCATAAGGCAAATATTTTTTTGGACGTGTAACATATGAACTACAGCAGTTTTCGTGAGGCATGTTTTTTCGGATTTTTTTTCTTTCATGCTGAATAACGAGAAAACTAGTAACTTTAGCAATATATAATGTTCTAAACATATTTTACTGACATTACAAGGTTTCTTTTGATGTAAGTTTTGTTCAAATCGGTCTAAAACGACAAAAGTTATAACGATTTGAGCTTGTGGTGTCAAATTGACACCACAAGTGCTGATTAGGGTAATGAAATCTAATGCGGATGAGGGTTAAAGGATATTTAGTGTTGCACTGGTTTTGGTACTGCTGTATTGCTCGAAGATGATTGTAATGTTCGACGAACAGTCTAGTTGTAGCAGGGCCGGAAAGTTGTTAAGATCCACCTTGATGTATTTCCTCTTCGGAGAAAGGTAGAATCGACCTAAGTGTCTTTGGAACAATGGTTTGTCAACCGGCTTGAATGACTTCTGCCCAGTCTTTGTTCTCCTTTTTCTTGCACTTGCTGCAGTAACGATGTTGATGAGGATACTCCTTGACGTAGGGTTAGGATCCACATACCCCAAAGGGGTGTGAAGAATCTTCTTCTTGCTCACAGGCTTCGAATGATGGACGATTCTGTTGTCGTGGTGTATCGTGTGATGAGTCCGTATGTCTTCAGTTATTCGTTGGAGAGCTTGGAGTCAACAGGAACGCATAACAATGTTTGTTGATGAAGGCCAATGAAGGTAGGTGCAATAGTCATCAACATCGTTCTTCACGGAAAGTGTGGAAGAGCCTTCCGAAAAGTTTCTTTAATGACCTAATGGTTTCTTCGAGATGGAATTCTGCCTTATTTACAGAAAGTCAAACTATTCAAATGCAGAGTAGAACTATTTCATTGCAATTTATTTGTGAAGTTGAGGTATCAATATGACAACATTTTCAAGTTTTTTACTAAACGTTAGCTATTTAAACATTTTTAAACCAACAGTTCTGAAATTAAAAAAGCAATCTTCGAAAGCTTGAACGGTAGAAATCTCTTTGGTGTTGAAATGTAGACACAATACTCCTAAGTGAATTCCTTGCAACTCATGTATTGTTAGCTTCTACAACACGCCGAGCTAATTTGTCATTTTGATTATCCTGGTTCGTAAATTATTTTATTTTCATGCAGAACTTTTAAGTCGAACGATTTGAATGTTCTATCTAAACAATAAGATAATGTGAGCTCAACACGATGAACGATTAATGAATATAGCATGCGCTCTCTATGCAACGGAGCTCACATGGATGCTGCCTATCGCTGGAGTTCACCATCGATGTTAGGCATTGCTGCTGTAACATGCCCCGTCTGTACGTAAGCATCGATGAGGTGAAAGTTATTCACTTTGGCAGGGTTGCCAACATATATTTTCAATAATCAGGGAACTGGTGAAATAAAAATCAGGCAAAATCAGGCTACATAAGTAACGGAAATTCCTCTAAAAGTGATGACCTTTTTTTTTTGGTCATCACTCTACATTTTTACTGCGTTGTGGGCCTATTTGGTTGCATAATTCTACTGAATCAAAGCCGCAAGATTCCTTTTCATTCCCTTTTTAAGATATGAATTAATAGGAATCTTTCGATTGGTTTCATTCAGCCACATTTTCGCTTTTTAACTTCAGCAATGGTACCTAATTTAGTTCCTTACTACCCATTTTTCATCACATTCGCAAAAATCAGGCAAAATCAGGCATTTTTGAAAAATCAGGGAAATTCAATGGCTTTTCAGGTTGTCAGGCAGAGCCTCGAAAAATCAGGCAATCCCTGAAAAATCAGGCATATTGGCATCTCTGCACTTTGGCATTATGTGGTTTCCACAGATAGGTAGCTCAAAAAGATTTTTTTAAGGTTTATTAGTCGTTTATTGATGAGAACTAAATTTCAAGTCATTCATATCCTAAATTTAGATAAAAGAAATGAGGTTTTCTTTTACAGGAATATAGATTGAGTTAATATAAAAATACTAGTATTACGTATTAAGAGTTGTTTTGAAACAGATCATTTTATGTTCTGGAAAGGCGATTGGAGATACAGATTGAGTGCAATGAGGAGTGAGGATGATGCAAAATAAATGAACAGTTGAACTATGCCTCGCAGTTTCAGAAGCAAATCGTTGATCGTTGATAAACTGGAAATGTGTTTAGGACCAAGGTGCTTTCTTGAAAAACTCTTATTGTACTGAACCTTTGGCCTTCTTTCAAAGGCTCAAGTTGCCATCGAACTGTAAGACTTTCCCTGACGAACTTACAGTTTTGAAAAAAGTGGCAGTTTGAAAAACAAAGTTAAAAAAAAAGTCGTCTTACAATGAATCACTGGAGTGTTCAGGAAAATTTCGGTTTTATTGAAAACTAAATCTTATCAAATGTTGTGAATTTTGTTTATTATTTTCTTAGAACGTCACCTAGGTTCGGACCAATTTTCTTTTTGTAATACAGGGTACGATGACAGCAAAAATAAGAAGTAGTTGATCCAGATCATTACGCAGCCATCCAGATCAATTTAAGGTTTTATTATTCAGAAAAAAAGAAGAGAAAAACGCTTTAGCCAATAGATCGTTCAGTGTCCGTACTTCTGGAATTCCCATTCCCTGTTGTCCAGTGGGCACACCTGACGTGTCTTCAACCATCGGGAAATGCAGTGGAAATGGAATGCGTGCTGTTTTTGGGGGGTAAAGAGGGAAATTTATAACTAAAAAATAATCATTGAGAGATCGGTTTGCTAATAAACTTACGTTACAAACACCCCAGGCGACCGTACATTCCTCGCTGGTAGCCGAAGCCTGATTTGCCTGGCATTCGATGCACAGATCCATGATGTGATTACGACAGATGGCGCAGTTGTCCACCACAATGTCTGAGGAAGTAATGTTAATAGTAATTTATATAGGTCACAAATACAGCTCTTATTTCTTAAAATTTAGCTACTTTTTGGAAACAGAATTCAATTTACAAAATTGATGGATGTTAAGATCCAAAGAAGGGCAATCTAGTTGAACATTTCACTGAATTGCTCTTCCAGTGATCTTGAGAAATCGGTTAAAAATAGATCTTAAACACCAAGAAAAAATATTAGATTAAGAATTCGGTAACGAATTTTGAATACGGCGAATGCGCCAACTGTAAACAAATCCAGATTATCACATAAATGCGTTAAACTCTTTATTTTACATCCGAAAATATGATCTCCTTTTAATTTTTCTTATTTTAGTGAAGTTAAATTTATTTTTTTAAATAAGGCGAATAGCTTTTTTTATGAGTGTGTAATCCCACAGTTCATTCGCCCATTTCCCCTCAATAGTTATTTCGAGATGGAAGAAGGGCACTGAAGTTTTTGAAATTTGTTTTCCCAGGACGAGGAGAAGCACAAATCAGCATTTATAAGATCGTTGAATGTGCTAATGTGTTAATGTGATCATTTGGACCCGCTTTCAAGCCGAAATTTGCTGGAATATTGCTTCTTTAATGAGTGATCCAAAAGGCGAACAGTCATTCTGCAATTCAAAAGGGCGCTCCAATTTGGCGAATGAACAAAATGAGAGCATCAGTCTGTGGTAAAAGGGCCCACAGTTATATTTATTAATTTTTTGAAGTAATTAGTACGGAAAAGCTATATTGATCGATCGGGTAATGAAATTAAATCAATTTGAAAGCATTTTAGCGACTTATTTAGGAAAATGATTGTACGCAGATAAATAGGAAATTGATTTTATTTTCTGAAACTTGGAATGCGTTTTTCTCAAAACAAAGGTCTTGGCGCATTCGCGGTTTTCAAAATTCGATACCGAATTATGCATTCATCGTACTATTAATTGTAATTGGAATTGTTCTTTATCATGTTGATAAAAACAAAACCAAACAAAAAAAGTAGGAGAAAAAAGGGTTGAGAATACGGATATATAACCCACAGACTGGAGAACCAATGATAATATTTCCGATCAATATAACTTTTTGGTTTGTGGCTAATTTTGTCCGTTTGTGTATCAAAGACTTCCGTTCGACGGAAAAACCGGAAGCGGACATCACCCAATTCAAGGTCATAAATCATCCATCTTATCAAATAATTTGTTGTGAAATAGTTACTTACCCCAAGCCCACAAAGCCACAGCGTTCCACTGAAATTACGAATAAAAAAGAAAATTTTATCATTATTTTGTTAATTTGTTTTCGACCCCGGAAGCTCACCTTTTTCACTTCGAATCGTTTCCGCTCGCCCCGGCTGCTGCTGGAGGTTGGCTGCTCGAACTCTTCCTCGTCGATCTCCATTGTGGGCAAATTGGGTGCCTTTCTGTGCCGGGAAACTATCGGAACAGAATTCAATCGGATTAAAACCACATTTAACGCAATCTAGCCAATTTTATTACGTACATTACCTTTGAAAATGGATGACTGTGCTGCTTTCGGTTCGCGTTTTCCTTTTGTTTGGGAAGCCGAACCAAAAACTCGTTCGCTGCGAGAAATGTCAAATTCTTCGTTCAGTTTTCTGTTTACACGCCGATGGTTCGGAAACTCAAAAAGTGCGTTATTATAACCCAGTCATCGAGTGATATCAGTTTTGGGTGACTTCAACTCAAAACACGTACATCTTTTTTTCGTAAAAAATTTATTTTTTAAATTATTGATCAAAATACAGTGCACTTTCTATTTAAGAACGGTTCGTATTTGGATTTGCCAAAACAAAATAGTTTAATGAATAAATATTTTTTAATAAATATTCTTCGCATTTAGTAAACCAAAAGAAATTTAAAAACCCCAAAAAAAGTTTTATGTTTTTCACTTATAAATTGTTCAAATTAAAAAATATATAAAAATGGAATATTCAAAAATAACATTAAAGATAATTCTTAAGAATTCTTTAATTCATGAACAATTACAAACAAAAAACTAAAAATCACAGAACCTTAACATTTTTTAATGAAATTACAAAAACTATAAACTTTACAACAATGAAAAACATTATGAACCAAATCAAAAAGATGCTAAACGTAACTGAAAGCTGCCACAAAAACTTATAAAAAAATCCTTCAAATTGTCATCAGGAAAAAGACGAAAAATTACAATAAACATATTTAAAAAAAACATTATTTTGAGTCAAGAAAAACGAAAAAAAACACAATAATTTCCAATTTTGTTTATGGCGTATTTTTTTTTTTATTCCGGATTTGGCTCTGGAACCGTCAGAATAAAAAAGCGAGTTTCGGGTTTCGAGTTATTCCATACGTAGGTGTGCGTGAGAACGAGCGCAATGTTTACATGCAGCTGTCATTTTGTTCTCCCTTCTGGATTTCTTCATTCGGTTCTTCACATCCGGATTGCCGTTTTTCGTGTCCGGATTGCACTGGACTGCAGATAGTACGATTTTGCTTGGCTGAGAGGTTCAAAATCGCGGCAATAATCATTTGCCCGTTCATTATTTCAACTGTTTTGTTTTCAGCCAAAAACAGATGTTTAATGTTTTGACAACAACGTTGAGAGTATTGGTGAACTTCTCGCAAAACTGACTTTTTTCTCAGGGCGACTCCGTCCCTTTTTCGAGCGAACCTATAGGTTGCCTCTCGAGCAATAAATGAGCACGATGACAGCAGTTAGAGCGAACCTAGGTTGCCTCTAGTTTGCCTCCAGGTGAAAAAAAATACGGTATTAGTAAATTCCCTATTAACATTTTTTTAATTTAAAAATTATAGGCAAAGGGTGCGCTTGCAATTCCATTATACAATTTCTCATGTGTCAAACAGAGAAAGCAATAGCCTTTCACTTCAATTTCACTCTAATTAGCTGTCATTCTTATGGAAATCTGTGTAAGGTTAAAGTGCAAAGCTTCATTCTTTAGGCCCAAGCCCAATTTCACATTTATACTTCCATTCGAAATTTAAAAAAAAAATCTTAACGAAAAAACATTATTTCTGTACCACCCTGTTGGCAAACATCAACTTTTGATGTGTCAAGATGTGAAAATTTTTACGGTGGCATCGATCGGCATCCGTGGAGTTTCAGTTGTGTGAATACGGTTTTTTCGGATCAAACCCGTGTTTTCCGGTCCCTAAAGCAAGTGAAAACCAGCCAAAACGGCGTCCGCCTTAGTTTGGTGTCCTCCAAGTGTGAAAAACCCACGGAACCTCATCGAGCGGAGCGTCTAGCAGTATCGCGAAAACTCGCAACACCAACCGAGTCGTGTCTCCATTTTTGTTCTTCCTATCCCAATTCGAATTATCCGGATAGACCGAGAAGGGCAAAATATGTGCGTATTTTCTCTGCGACGGGTGTCGGAAATAAGATGTCTGCACCTGTAAAGCGTAAAATTACACTCGAGCTTAACCCGAACAAGAAAGTTCTCCCGAAGGATCGCCCGAGTGTGTTCCAGCGGCTCGGAACCAAGAAGTTCCCCCAGACCGCAGCACCGACCTCTGGCCCGTCTGGCTCCAGCGTCTGCCCCAGCAGCGGAACCGGAACCAATCCGGATTCGGTGAGTTTGATGATTTTTTGATGTAATTTTTATTTTGATTTCTGGAGTGATTGTGATGATTATTTATGCGCCTGAATGTATACTGTCTCCTTGATGTGCAAAATTGGTCAGGAAAAAAACGAATATTTCTCACGCCTTTGTGTATGCAACGTAGTCGTCAAAAGTTATGCTTGTAATAAGGTGGTCCGAAACCACCGAAATTGAAATCTTGGGGGCTAAAATTATTTCTTGGTCTGTCTACAGAAGTCAAGAAAATGTCAGCTTGTTTGTTCAACATTCGGGGACGCTCATTGAGGCTAAAATTTGTATGGATTGGCACAACTTGTTCTAGCAAAGGTGCAAAAATATTTTTTTCGGGTCTAATTTATTACTTAGCTGATCCCGTTCGAGCTTCGTTTCGCTAGCAACTGTGAAAATGTGATAAGTTAAGAGTTTGTTTTTTTAATCAAAACGAAATAACGATATTTTTTATACTTAATGAAAAAAAAAACTTTTGCATCTAGAGTATTCTTATCAAAAAGTTAGGAACCAACCCTTATAAACCACGTAATGGTTTCTTTCCAAATCCTCCAAGCTTCCCAAATCCGAAAACGGCGGAGGACTCGTGAAAATGAGCCCTTTTTCGTTGCACGATAATCCAAAATTGGTTTTTAACTCATAATTCAACATTAAGGCTCGGTTACAGTTCAAGTGAAAGTGAACGTGAAAAAATCTTATTTTATCAACAACTCAAAAACGCGACACAACTAGCATGTTTAACATGGTGGAATCGATGGGGAATGGTTGAAAAATCAAATTCCAGCCGAGCATTCCGCAAAACAATCTTAAATATAATTCAAATCTTGAATGGATTTGTGTCCTGGCTTTTTTGTAATTGGTGCAACACCAATGTTATGAACACGTGGTTAGAGTTGCACCTGGAAATCGAACGCTTCTTGCAGATTATCCCCGTTCATAGCGGCATGACCAAACTCGATTGGAATCTGCGCTATGTAGTTGTTTCAGAGTTTCGTTGTTCTATATATTCAATCACCATACTTATGAACTTGCTTTTTCGGAAACGAGGAAAATTTATTCAAAGTCAAATGTTACTAATGCACAACTTATTCTGTCCTCCATCCACAGGGTATCAACAAGGAGGAAATCGTCAAACGAATCGTCGGTTGCGACGAACCTGAACCGGTGCCGGCACCGAAAATCGTACCGGAAAGTGTGTCCCTTCACGCGCGGCTCATCGAAGCTCAACTCGCTGCCAAGCTTGGCAAGGTAATCGTTAGCCGGGGTGAAGCTATCGGTGTACAACCGGTGCCAGCACCCACTATTGTGCCACCAGTAAGCAGCAGCAGCAGCAGCGGAATCAACAGGAACGAACGACCGGAAAGGAGCGAACCTGTCGAACGGAACGAACGACCGGAGAGAAACGAAAGGGTCGAAAGACACGATCGCGTCGAGCGAAACGAACGTGTGGAACGGAACGATCGTGCTGAAAGGATCGAACGGTTGGATCGAAACGAACGGGTCGAAAGGAACGAGCGAGTTGAAAGGGTTGATCGCATTGAGCGTTCCGAACGCGCTGAGCGTACCGATCGTATCGAGCGTTCTGAGCGGAACGAATCGGATCGCAGGGGAGGTGGAGGATCGGAGCATCATTCCTACTCCGGAGGATCGCACAAACGCAGCACTACTGTTGGGGGATCCGATAGACAAACGGATCGCAACGTGGGTAGCTGGGATCAGTCCAGTCTGGAGAATGCTGACCAGGACATTCTAGAGCGCAAACGTAAAGAACTGCAAAAAGAGCTCAAACTTGAAATGGATGCCAGCGGAGGAAGCAGCCATCATCATCATCATCATCATTCGTCGGCCATGAAGAAAAAGGAAACTCTGGTGGTAAAAAAGATCAGGAAGGTGCCAGTACCAAGACGTTCTTCATCGAGCTCCGACAGTTCGAGTAGCAGCGGATCTGACTCGTCCGATTCGGATTCTAGCTCAAGCTCCAGCAGCTCTGGTGATTCCCGAAGGGTTAAGAAACGTGCTGTGCGCCGGCGTGATTCCAGCTCAAGCTCAGATGACGGTGGCGGCCCAAGTAAAAAAATTGTGAAAAAACATGTCAAGAAATTGTCTGCCGATGGAACCAAACGTATTGTGACGAAGAAAATCGGTGGTCATGTCACCAAGATTCGCGTTAAGAAAGTTGTTAGCCCTGGAGGTACCAGCCATCTTCGCAAGATCGCTCGAGAGGTTTCTCCTAGTGGCAAAACACCTACCAAGTACACAGTTAAAAAAGTTTTGGTAAAGAAAGATAAACATGCAGCGTTGATGGTCGATGCACGAGAACGCGTTCGCGAAAAGGAACGAGAAATGGCGCTTCGTGAGAAGGCGCGGGAAAAGGAAAAGGAACAACTACGGCACCGGGAACGCGAACGAGAACGTGAACCAGACAGAAGTAGATCGCCGCGTAGCGCTCACATTCGATCCCGGTCACCAATTGCTTCCACTTCAAGGAGTCGTGAGTTGAAGAAAAAATCTCCAGAACCGGTAGTCTCGAGGTATCGTGAACCGGTACAGACGGTAGTAAGGCGTTTGGACAGATCTCCAGAAAGAATTGACGATCGTCGTCGTCACGAGATGCTAAAAGATCGCGAACGGAGGGATCGCGAAATCGTGCGCCCTAAAGAACGAGAAGAACCTCTGGTACGATGCGTGGATAAGCCACGCGAGCGAGAACGATTGGCCGTAATCAAAGATTCCCGTGGAGCAACGGTGGTACGACGCGGCGAGGTTTCGAGTGTGGATCGTACCCACATCGACGGGGGATTGGAAAAACCGGATCGTCATCGACCGGTGGAACGTTTGCTTCCACGCCCGGCTGAACGCGCTAGAGCTCTAGCTGCCGCCAGAAGCCCGGGAAAGCATGATCATGATCGTAGTCGCACACCGGGGTCTCCCAGGGCCAGAGAGCGAGCTATTCCAAGAGAACGGTCCTACGATCGACCGGGAAACGAAAGAGGTAAGTTACCTTTTTCCTTTAATTTTGAATTTTTATGACAATTAAATATAATTGTTTTTATTTCTTGTATTTATAGGATTCATTGATCATCACGATCGGAGAAGCCGTTCCCGGGAACGAGATTACGTTCCAACGATCGTAAGAGGTGCACGAAGCCGTGATAGTCCCTATGAGCCGCCCCATACGCAACCGGTCCAGAGTCGAGATGCTCGCGATTACAGAGATCGCGATCGTGGTTACGAACGGGAGCAACCCGCACAACCGGCACCGCGTGGAAGAGGTGGGCATGAGTATTCCCGCGGTCCCGATTATCCTGATGATCCTCCGCCGCGCCGAGAACACGACAGAGAATGGGAGCGGGATCGGGATGCCGATAGAGGGCCGCCACCACGTGCTGGATTTGATAGAAGAGATCGTGAGGAGCACCGGGGACGCGATTGGGATCGCGGTGATCATGGTCCGCCACAGCACAGCCACGGTCATGACCAAGATCCGGCTTACCATAAGCATTCCGGGAGAAACTGGAATAATGAAGATTCTCACTGGAAGGAAAACGATGGGTGGGTCAACGAGAAAGAACGTGGTGATTGGAAATATAAAGACAGACAATGGGAACATGACGATCACCCGGCCGTTGGCCCACCAACTCATAATCATGGACCAGGTCGTCGATGGCAACAGGGTGGTGGTGGTCATCAAGATCAAAATCAGGGTGGTTCCGGTTGGCATGGAAAACCTAAAGACGACATGGAATTTGGCCCCCGTTCCCACAAATTGGCAGGCCGTCTGGGCGACCCACCGGGCGGTGATCGCGGACCATTCCATAGACATCATCAAGGAGGTGGCCACCAAGGAAACATGTTCCACCATGGTCGTAAGGGTATGGGCCCAGGACGCTTCGGAAATCAGCACAAATTTGGTCATCGTAGCCAGCAAAGTTTGAGCACTCAACAACATATTCAGCAGCAACAGCAGCTCTTACAACACCAGGCCCAACAAGCCCAACACTTCCATCATCCACCGCAACAACCGGGATCTGGGCCACCTTCGTTGCTCAGCCTTCCGCTTGGCCCACCACACCAGTTAGGTCTGGGACCCGAACCCGAACCTAAGAATGATTTGCCTCCTCCACCTGAACCAAGTATTCCGGAGCCACCAGAACCGGCCCCTGCCACCACAAAACCAACGGAGGAGCCGACTCCATCAAGCAATCTTTCCCAACAACAACAACCGACAGCTGCACCAACTGCTGACGAAACTGTTCCGACCTCGACCGAAACGCAACCAGCAGAGAACGAGGCAAAGGAAGTTGCCGCGGCTGGCGCAACATTACCACAGGTTGATTCCATTGCAGCAGCAGAACCGGTCGTTGCCGAAGATGCTCCAACCGGAGAAGACCCCGCTGCTCCAGAACCTATGGATGAAGACAACCTGAGCGAAATCAGCGACGATCCAGACGACATTCTCACTAGGGAAGAGGTAATACTGAACTTCACTTCTTTTAATGATTGAACATTACAGTCCTACCTTACTAATAGCGGAAATTCAGAGTATTGCAAGGGTTAAAGTTACAAGTTAATTTATGTACTTTAAATTTATCTAAATTTCCCTATAATATTGTCCCAAAACATTGCTAACACAGGAAGATCAATGCAACATCTCTGTTAAAAGCGAAAAGAAAGCCGACAATTCCGGCGGTGGTGGAACCTTGTCCTCCTCGATGATGATACCGTCACAGGTCCTCCATCAGCACCAGCAGCAACAACAACAGCAGCCACCATCGTCGTCAGCCTCTTCGGTGTCGTCTTCGTCCGCACTCATCGCTCCCAGGCGTCCTTTTTTATCTAAAGCTCGGTACAAGTCCTACGACGACTGCATCGGCGGTCTTCCGACGGATTTGTATGCCAACATCGACGATGGCGGAGCGTCGTCGTCGTCGTTTGCGAAAACATCGTCTTCCTTCCGGCTGACCGGTCGCGCAGTAAGAACCTTAAGCTTGGTTTTCGCTTGATGTTCTTTCTGTATTGACTCTTCATTTATCAATCGTTTCTGCTTGCATTTTCTAGATTTAGTTTTATAGTGGTTATGATTTATAGTGAGTTTAGTTTTTTTTTTATTGAAACGTTTGCTTTCGTAAATTTATATCGATAAGACTTAGCTGAGATTTCACTTAAAACAATAAAAAAAGGCAAGTGTGCTGAAACGTGACCAGCAGTTAAAATGACAGGCGGGCCAACGGCATTCAGACACATGAACTGTTTACGTTCTACTATCTTTTTTTTTTTTTTTGTTTTATTCATACAGCTTTTATTTATAACAAGTATCAAAAACATATAAAATAACTTATGTTTCCTTGTCACTCCCAGGAAATAAATCAGCTGAACAGCTCGACGGCGGGCGCTGAAAAGCTAGCTGGTGGAGATCCAAACGATGCGAATGCTTCCCACGCCAACGAAAAGGTTGCCGGTGGCGAGGGAGAAGATAACGTTTCCGGTCCTGGCCAGCAGTTGCACCAATCGGGGGCGAGGGATGCGGCCGGTGATTTGTACTCGGTTCAAGAGGCCAAAAATGCTAAGGAAGCCGGCAAGTTGCATGCTAACAAGGAACTCAAGGAAGAAATGGATCTCGATTTCGAAGAAATTTCCGACGGTGAACTCGAGGAAGAGAACAAGTTCAAAGGTAGTTTGGAATAAATGGATTTAAAAACATTGATCAATAATATTTTTGTATATAACTTTTTAGGCCTCGGTGATGCATTGGGTGTCGATTGGGCTAGCTTAGCGCAGGAAACTCGTGCCAAATTGAAGCAACCGGAACAAACGTTCCCCGTTTCGGCAAGGAATCGCTGGAAAGCACACCACATTTTGCTGGACATTGGCATCTCTGTTCGGTTGGCTGGAGAAGCTTATGCTCAGCGAGTGTTGACGGAATCTAAGGAAAAACTTCGAGAAGAAATCGAAGAATTCAAGGCGGCATCGGCAGCAGCCGAGGAACAGAAGGTCAAAAAAGAAGCAGAAGAGCAGCTTTTTAATGGTGTCAAAATCAAGAAAGAAATTCTGGATGAAGATGAGCAAGCCGAACAGCGGAAGCAGAACGAATCGCAGGAATTGCAAGTGAAAAAAGAAGAACCAGACAAGTCCAGCGAAATTTCGGAACAGGAAGCAAATTTGGAAGATATGGACAAGATATTGCACCCTGTCGCTTCGGTACACGTGGCCATGCGTGAGCGTGCCAGGGCACGGCGCAATCTGATCCTGCGAGCCGCTGGACCTCACAGCAGAGCGCTGAGTGCCCGCCGAGATCTGGAAATCCGTCGTCAGTTGTGTGGCTTCCCACCGGAGGAATGTAACGAACGTGTCCTCGAACACCAGTCAACACCGACCAACCCGGAACTGCACGAAACGGTGATGAAGCTTTTCCAGGCATCAGTCCAATCCAAGAATATTGAAGTGCAGTAGCAATTATCCTAAGCATTATGATCATTAAAATGACTAGTAATAGGCCCAAAAATGAATCATACATGTGTGAATGTCCTGCCAATATGGAATCACACTGTCAATGATTTATTATATAACAGCAAAAAAAAAAGTAACAAATACATGTTTCCTTGATAGCACCTTACTATTACGCACTAACGTATCTCGATGTTCGCACTCCAGCAACATTGTGAAAAAAATTTAATACAATTCAGTATAGTAGATTTCCGTTCAGTGCAAACAGCAATTCGAATAAACGTTACAATATTTTCCCTTCAAATAAATTTTTCCTTAGTAATAGGAGCTACTTTTGTCTGTAGTGTTGGTCCAAGCAAAAATAAAGTAATAAAGTTTTATCACCAAAAGATCGTCAGTGTATTTTATTTGCATCCGATGCTTGGGGATATGGGTCGATTCAAACTTTTCTAAGCCCCGAACATATTTTTATGGCAAAAGTATAGCAAGTTTTGCTATCATGCTACCTGCTAGTAAAATGTTGTTTCTTTTCGTCCGACTAATGATGGTACAAAATTTGAGTCTCATTTTCGATATACAGATATCACACACAATATCTACGCCAAAAAAGGTTGCCGGGATCAAAGAAATGTCTATAATTTCACAGAATTTTGAGCAAATTTTACAACACACGAAACCGGCGCCCGCCTCGGTTATATATCGCACGACTGAAGCAACCTGAGTTCGCGGCAGACTACGCGCAATCGGTCGAAGCAGCGCTGCCGGCAGAGGGCGAGCTTGATGAAGCCCCTCTCGAGGACTGTTGGGATACCATCAAGACAGCCATCAACAGTGCTGCGGAGAACGTCATCGGTTATGTGGAGCGATCTCGACGGAACGACTGGTTCGACGAAGAGTGTAGGAGGATGATGGACGAAAAGAATGCCGCGCGGGCGGCAGTAGTGCAAAAGGCACCCGTCGAAATGTGGAAAATCATCGACAACGGAAGAGGCAGCGAGTCAAAATTTTCCAGGAGAAAAAGCGCCGCTTGGAGGAGGAGGAGCTGGAGCAGCTGCATCGTTCCCAAGAAACACGAAAGTTCTATCAGAAACTCAACGCAACCCGCAAAGGCTTCTTGCCGCAAGCCGAAATGTGCCGGGATAAGGACGGAGGCATCCTGACGGACAATCGTGAGGTGATCAAAAAGTGGAAGCAGCACTTCGATGAACACCTGAACGGCGCACATGCAGGAGATCAAGACGGTGGGGGAAGGTACATCGCCGGCGTAGCTAACGACGTAGAGGAGCCACTTCCAACGATGAGTGAAGTTAAGGAAGCCATTCGCCAGCTGAATAGAAACAAGTCGGCTGGGAAGGATGGCATCGCAGCTGAACTCATCAAAATGGGCCCGGACAAGTTGGCCGATTGTCTGCACCGGTTGATAGTCCGGATCTGGGACATAGAACAGCTACCGGAGGAGTGGAAGGAGGGGGTAATATGCCCCATCTACAAGAAGGGCGACAAATTGGACTGTGAGAACTACCGAGCGATCACTGTCCTCAATGCCGCCTACAAATTGTTGTCCCGAATCCTACTCCGCCGCCTAACGCCACAAGCGAACAGATTCGTGGGAAGTCATCAGGCCGGCTTCATGGAGGGACGGTCTACGACGGACCAGATATTCACATTGCGGCAAATCCTCCAAAAATGCCGGGAACACCAAGTCCCTACGCACCATCTATTCATCGACTTCAAAGCCGCATACGACACGATCGACCGTAACGAGCTATGGAAAATCATGGACGAGAACGGCTTTTCCGGGAAGCTAATCAGACTGATCAAGGCGACGATGGATGGAACGCAGTGCTGTGTGCGGATTTCGGGTGAATTGTCGAGTTCATTCGAATCGCGCAGGGGGCTTCGATAAGGTGATGGTCTATCCTGCATGATGTTCAACGTGGCGCTAGAAGGTGTTATTCGACGAGCCGTGGGCGAAATGCGGGGCACGATTTTCAACATATCCAGTCAACTTATCTGCATTGCCGATGACATTGATATAGTCGGCAGCAAAGATGCCATTCTCTACCGAGAAAAACGGAGAAAAAAACACCCCCGTGCGATAGTTGCAAATCACCCGGGTGAGATTTTTCGATCCTCTCCACACATTATTCGCACCCCGGTTTCGAAAGCCACACACACCCAAGTTCAATAGCTCCGGCGTGCGACGATTTGTCACTGTAGAGCACCCCGGTGAAAACACAGAACCGACTAGTTGAAGCCACCAAAAAGCAAAGACAAAAACAAACACGACGGTGTGCATAATAATAGCATCAACAAACGATGAATGTTTCGGGCGAGTGGTTCAGCTTCGTATGTGTTGGTAAACGCAACAAGCCAAGCCAGCTGCCGTCGCTGTCGCTCTCCTTGGTGAAAACATTTTTTTCACTGTAGTGTGTGTTAGCTCTGTCGTGTTGATTTACAGATTCTCTACAGAGGTTCGGCTAAAAATCTCTGCGGTGCGTTTCAGAGAATCTCTACCGAGAATCGAAAACCGAGCACATCGGTGATTCTCGTTAGAGAAATTGCAAGCCTGGTCGGCAGATCATCTGCGGCGGTGGAAGACATCTACCGCAAACTGAAACGTGAAGCAGGAAGAATTGGGTTGATGATTAATACGTCCAAGACGAAGTACATGCTGGCCTGCGGATCCGAGACCGACCGAACCCGCTTGTCCAGTAATGACAAGGTCACGATCGACGGCGACGAGCTGGAGATAGTCGAAGACTTTGTCTATCTCGGCTCACTGGTGACCGCAGACAATGACACCAGCCGTGAGATCCGAAGGCGAATTATCAGCGGTAGTCGTGCCTACTATGGACTCCACAAGCAACTGCGGTCGAGAAGACTTAGCCCTGGCACGAAGTGTAACCTGTATATGACGCTCATTAGACCGGTTGTTCTCTAAGGGCACGAGACATGGATATTGCTCGAGGAGGACCTGCGTACACTCGGAGTATTCGAGCGACGAGTGTTAAGAACCATCTTTGGCGGCGTACAGGAGAACGGAGTGTGGAGGCGAAGGATGAACCACGAGCTCGCGCGACTCTACGGTGAACCCAGTATCCAGAAGGTGGTGAAAGCTGGCCGGATACGCTGGGCGGGACATGTTGCGGGAATGCCGGACGACTGTCCTGCAAAACAGGTGTTCGCTACGAATCCGGTAGGAACAAGACGAGCGGGGGCGCAACGAGCGAGGTGGTTAGACCAAGTGGAGCGTGATCTGGCGAACGTGGGGTGCCCGAGAAATTGGAGAACGGTTGCCATGGACCGAGTGAATTTTAGGAATTATGTTGGTCAAGTTATGTCGTGAGACGGTATACTATGTAAAAAAAAAATAAATCCCAGATGAATGGCAGATCATCATAAGCACTGTACCCATTCCTAAAGGTTACAGCTCCATCAACTGTTAATCGGTTTCGAAAAAAAACCATTGACGGTGTAAAGATTGTGTGTGATTGGCGAAGAGCTTCCTCACTTCTGACAATCTGACTGGTTCTTCCAACCGGAGTGTCCATAATCTGGATGGATCCTGGAAAATGAATACTTAGTAGTTCAATTGAAGCGTTTCTGCTGGGTCTGTAGAAAACTCCCCATTGTTTTTCATCAATCGACCCAGTCCATTTAAGTGTTCTTTAGATAGAATTTTCTGGAGCCTGGCAGCTTCTGGCGTAGATTGAACGGATTCACACATGTGCCTCCAATTACTCCTCTTGATTTTCGAATATTTTTATTGTACTCAGCTAGGGACTTATGATAGTCATCCCAGTTTCCTTTAGCTTTGTTGAAAAGTCTCCTTGTTTTTTCCTTAACTTTTCTAGATGTCTGTTCGATCAAGGAACTCTTCTGTTTGAAATACCTTCCATCAGTGGACAGCTTGCTTCGAAAGCGTATTTAATCTTATTTGTAAAGTCAAATGTAATATGTAATATGGAAGCAGTGGTGTGCATAGAGTTAAATCGATGACTTCTTGTCTGTTCTCCGTTGTGAACGTAGGTTTATTTCCCTCATTACATTATTCAATATGGTTTTATGGAAGAAACTCTAGAAAGGACTCACCTCTGTTGTTAACGTCTGTACTTCCCCACAGCGTGTAATGTGCGTTAGCGTTGCAGTATATGAGAAACTGCTGGTTAGATGCTCGGCATTTTCTCACAAATTCTACTACCATCGGGGGGACGAGGGGGGTTGGGTATGGCGGTGCTATCTCCTGGGA
Source organism: Uranotaenia lowii (assembly GCF_029784155.1). Lineage (NCBI taxonomy): Eukaryota > Metazoa > Arthropoda > Insecta > Diptera > Culicidae > Uranotaenia > Uranotaenia lowii. The sequence continues at coordinate 58,771,185 of NC_073691.1, read as the reverse complement.
AATACGACGAGGCTACACTTACTGTGTGCTTACCTCTTGGTGTCGGTATTTCCATCCGTTTAGCCGTGGTATCTCCGTCGATAAATTCTGAAAAGGGAGTAAATTTAATTCTTTTGTTAACTAGTAAAGCAGCCCTTGGGTGAGCGCTTCTTTCGTCGTTAAGAATCTTACCATTTGGCACGTAAAGCCCTTTTACCTTACCCTTGTTGACCCAAGGTTCCTGGATAAAGGCAAGGTCCAGATTTTCGACGACGAATCTTCTAAGTAGTGTACACGAAGCTCCTACAGCGTGATGAAGATTCGCCTGAACACATTTGAGGGTGCTCATTTTTGGTGTTTTTTGTACGTGGTGGTGGTACAAAGCACCGAATTTTTACCATTTGCACATGCTTGCTTGTCTCGTCTTGGCTTGCTCCATGTGCTGAGAATTCTTGAACCTGTCTTAGCAGTCTTTAGTTTTATGTTAGCAGGTTTGTTGATGGTTCCTTTACCTCGCGATTCCATGCATTCAAATGTAAAGTTTTTCTCACACATTTCTTGTAGATCACTTTTTCCCAGTTTATGGAGAGATCGATCCATGCCCGTTGTGTGGGCAGCTACGCTGGATTCGTTGATCCTGTTGATTTCCTGTTCGTCTACAGCATTTCTATGTTCTTTAAGTCGGGATTGCCAATGTAAACAGCTGGACAACTCCTACAGGGAATTTTATAGATTCTTGTTCTCTCTTCTTGCGGAATCTTATCCTTCAGGGAGTCCAACCAATCCTTAAGGGTATTTCTGTTCTTGTATGATGTTTTCAGACCGTGTTGAAAAAAAACCTAATCCCATTAGCCAGTTTAGGGTGGAGCGGCAGACTACATCTATAAGGTTCTTACTTATCTGGCCTGAAGCCTAATCTAAGAAATCTAACACTGAATAGAGCAATCGAACAATAGATCGACCGCTATCTTCAGACATCAATAGATTAAAATAGAGTATTCTATATACCAACAAAACCTACAAAAGAAACTATACAAATTTGACGCCCGCATCGTTTTAAGACAACCCAAAGTTCTGGACTCATAAAGATCTATACCTCAAAGATGCATTTTCTTTTCGCTCTACTTTATTGAAAGCATTTCGTGTGTCGTTATTGTTGTTTGTAAGTATGAATCATTTTGATTTTTATTAATATTTTTCGGAAATTTTCTCGTTACAGGTAGACCATGAATTCCAATAATTTCACTTTTATTTCCTGTACCACCCTCTCTTTGCGCAGCTGTACCATCTATATGTTGTAATCATGTATGTGTGACCCATCCGTTGATGTGCGAGTTGAATTGTTTTTTTTTTCATAAGTGTGTGTATGCTTTCTGTATCATTTTTTTCTTCTAGGTTTAATTTAATTATACTTTATTCCATACTTCTACACAATGTGTTTTTTTCTTCGTTCATATCAAATGTTTCATGAATCGCGTTTCTATCGCAAAATGTATAGAAACAATGGCTTAAGCTTATATGTATCGATACTAAACTTTGTGGAATAACATTTTCTCAGCATTTGTCCGTGTCTGTAAAATTACTAGTAAGTTTCAAAATCCATTCTCCTATATAGTTTGGTTATTTTGGGGGAGTTTTTTTCTTTTGTTTTCCTTCGTTCGTTCCATAACTCGATTTAACACGATTAACGACTCCAATCCAATCCAATATGCTACTATAGCGCGTTCATAATGCGGTTGTTTTTACTTTTTTAAAGATTTTGTTTGGTTTTTGTTTCAAATATTTTCTTTTTCTCTAATTAATAGGTTTTTCTTCTTAGATTCGAATATTTTACTTCATATCGACTAAAAATAAAGTAGATTTTAGTGAACAACGTGTGTGGACGTGGGTGTTTTGTTTTAAGTTATGGTTGCTTGTAGTTTTATATTTTTAATCATTATTATTTTTAATATCGATTCATACGCGTTTCAAAGTTCAGCTTTCTGTGGCGATGTTTTATTCAAATCTGTCTGATAAATCTGTGTGGTATCCAAAGGCTGGTTCATTTTTAAGTTCAAAGAATAAGTAGTATTTTGAATTCGATTGCATCAGCTGACTCACTGATTTACAATGAAAGACGGAAACCTATAGTTGAGAATCGCTGTTGTTAAGCGTTAGTGAATGCGCTATACAAACGTGTCGTCGCGCTTCATTCTTGTTCTACGCTCTAATGAATCTTTGATGATTGTATTTTTTCGAAATCGATAGCTGTTAAGGCATATGGCAAAAACATAGTTTTTGAGAGTTCTTCGAATCATAACACTAGACAACGAATTTATGGGAACGACAAAAGCAAATCATTACCAAATCATGCGAAATTATAAGCTGCTCAATTTGTTGATTTTTTTGTTTTTAACAAAGCAAAAAACACTAATTTGAAGCCATGAAAAAGTATAATAAGACTGTAGTTGAACAAGTGTTTATAAAATTTGAGAAGCAAATCTTCGAAAGTTAAAACTATGGTAAACTACAGATTCTCAATGCTCCAAAATTTATCAGCATGATTGAGTAGTTGTTGCCTGTTGTGTTCGCATCCATCAATGTCGCACGAATTATTTCGTAACCATTAGTATCGAATAGTATCCGATTAAGAAAGAGCCAATTGCAAATTGCAACAAACTATAATTATACACGTTGGAGAACATAGTTCTCAAATCTGATAACAGTACACGCTGAAAGCCTATCTTAGCAAAATGTACATAGAAAAATAAATAACAACAAAAAACCGCGCAAATCACACCCCGTGCATACAAACTGACAACCGAAAACAAAAGGAAACTAAAGATGAAAAAAACAAAACATCAAATCGAGGACTCATTCAGAACTTCATTTATATTAATATATTTGTCGATTCTAGTAAAGACGTTCGCAAAACAAAACTATCTGCGCTATAACCTAACTCTCCCCGAAATACACTGCCATGGTTTTCTGAAAGTTCAGAAAACGAAATCATATCGAACAGACATATCTTCTACGATAATAACAGTTGACTGGGTAAATTTTCGGTAAAATACAGAAAATTCATGAAAACCTAATCTGGTAATAATACATCTACGGGACCGGACAGATCTGACACGCTTGCCCTCTCATCTGCTGTGGTCAAAGAGTAGATGTTCACATTAAAGCTACTCGAAATTCGAGAGGGAAAAACGTGCAATCCAACTGCAGGCCCACCGCTCACCTCAAGGAAATTTAAACCGTCACGAGCGCTCGAACATCTTTCTGCACCACGTAGAATTTGTGCTTCTTACCAACTAAGCCCCAGATCACGGCCACATTCTCGATGACCACGTTGATCGGGATAGTACACAGTGCCCCCAGGACGCAGGCCAAAAATTTGACCACCCCAAATCGGTACAGCGAGAAGGATTTGATCACCCCGAACACGTACATGTAGATGTTGAAGCCGGCAATGAACGCGCACAGGAAGTCCACCATATTCGGACAGGGAATCGGGTACAGTCCGGCGAAGATCATATTCGAGGTCGACAAGGGCATTGTGACCCACGAGTACACGCTAATACCGAGCAGCAGCTTGTTCCGCCACGGTATCGTCTTCGAGTGGACGACCAGCAGGATGCCCTGGAGCCAGCGTTTCCGTTGCTGCAGGAAGTCCAGCAGCGTGAACGGAGACTTCTCGTACATCTCGCCCTCGATGAAGTTGAACGAGTAGCCCTTGGCGAAGGCGCGCATCGCGAAGAAACAGTCCTCGGCCACCGAACCGTCGATGCCGTTGTCGAACGAGACCGCCTTCTCGGCATGTACCTGGAAGAGGAATAAGAAAAAAAAGGGTTTAAAATAATAAGCAAGCAAACAAGCACCATTATTCGATAGATTTATCATCCTAAAAGATGAATACGATACGAGCGTTTGGCAATATTAGCACACCAAACCCATCCCCACACGCTCTTTTTTTTAAACTCAAAATTAAGTAGTTTTGGTTCAAAACAGCACTTCGGTGGCTTCCCTCAACTTTGAGTTTAACTGGGCAATAGCAAAACTAAGTTCTGATAGGCATACTCAATACTAAGTTCGGCAGCCGAACTCGAATTTATTCTTTTTTTTCGAGGGTAGCTGATTTTCAGGGAATTAAAGGATGATTAAAATTTGCTGTACCCGGATGTTGCTGTTCCGGTACATTGCATTGCAATTACAGAGCGGTGGAAAGTTTTGACATTCCCGGTCAAAGAAAACTTCCGGATGTATACGGGAAGTATACAACATCCGGAAGTTTCCGGACATTCCAAGCCGCTCACCATATGATGACAATGACGGACAGAATTTTACGCTGACACGGTGAACATGCATTTCATTATGAAGTTCCTTCATAGTCTTCCGGTAATTGTTCCGGAAAGACAAAATTTTGCGACGTGTTCGTTGGTTGCTGTTCTGGTTCGAACTGAACTCGCTAAGTGTTTTCAGTCCAACAAAGAGAGTTCAATTTTTAGTTCATAAGGTTGAACTCAGCTTTGATCCCTCGCAGAAGGAAAAAAAGGGATCAATTTTGAGTTCGCAGTTCGAACTCCGTTTTGATCCATCGCAAGGAGGAAAAATGGTACTTAACTTTAAGTTCATAGAATCGAACTATGTTTTGAACCTCGGTCATACTTAATTTTGAGTTTAAAAAAAATAGCGTGTACGTCACTTGCCAGAATGTTTATGTATCCTAGGCGAGAATCGTAAACAGCAGTTGGCAATGATTTTTTTCTCTATAGTTTTCGCTGTTGGTTGGTTGTTTGGAAATGCAACTGACGTCACAAATTGTCATGGTTTCAATGTTTACAAAAAAAAACTTTTACTAACACTTAGCACGGGATTTCCATCGCCACCTGAGATGCACGCTCCTTGTTTTAAACTCAAAATTAAGTAGTTTTGGTTCAAAACAGCACTTCAGTTGCAGCCCTCAACTTTGAGTAAGACTGAGCAAACGCAAAAACTAAGTTCTGACTGGCATACTCAAACCTAAGTTCGAAAGCGAGTTCCATTTTTTTTAACTTTCTTTATGCCTTTATTCGTAGCTACCCAAAATGCAGTTCTCGCAGCCGAACTCGCTAAGTGCTTTCAGTTCAACACACGCGAGGAGGGTTCAATTTTTAGTTCATTAGATAGATCTCAGTTTTGCTCCTTCGCCGAAGGAAAAATGGGATTAGTTTGAGTTCGCAGTTCGAACTTCCTTTTGAACCATCGCAAGGAGGAAAAAAGGAACTCAATTTAGGTCATACAATCGAACTATGATTTGACCACGGTCAAACAGCACTTCAGTGGCAGCCCTCAGCTTTGAGTTTGATTGGGCAATAGCGAAACTAAGTTCTGACAAGCATACTCAAAACTAAGTTCAAAAGCGAGTACCATTTTTTGAACCGTTTTTTATGCCCTTGTTCGTAGCTACCTGAAATGCGGCTCGGCAAAAATGGCACGAATGGGATTAGTTTTGAGTTCGCAGTTCGAACTCCATTTTGAACAATCGCGAGGAGGAAAAAGGGTACTTAACTTTAAGTTCATAGAATCGAACTATGTTTTGAACCTCGGTCGTACTTAATTTTGAGTTTAAAAAAAGGAGCGTGCATATCAATGAAAATTAGCGTATTGCTAATTTGAAACCAATTATGGCTTACATGAGCCAAGCGTGTAATTTAAACCCAAAAATGAGGAAACCAACCGAGGCGTGCACTAAAGCTGTCAAACCGTGCACGCCGAAAAGAAACGCCATTTTGTTTCAAGCTTTTACGTGAACGGTCGCAAAAAAGTAGTGTGTCCCGAAACTGGTCGCAAGTGCCGTTTAAAATAGGTGGAAACTACCGGTTGCGTTCCGGAACCAACATTGTCAAAGGCAGCAGGGAAGTCAACCATACGGAGGGAAGCAAGAAATACCTAACGCAATTTCCGAACCCAACAACTGGATAAATACAGTCGACCCGACCAGCCGACCAAGCAGTCAGCCAACAGCGCGGCAATTTGGCAGGAAAAGGAACGGCAAACAAGCCCAGTTCCGCAAAGGGTTTTCGAATAGAACTCTCGAGAAGACCGTACACGTGCGTAAGTGCCATGTGAAACCACGTTTGGACAAAATTTTAATTAGTCAGCTTCTGCTGGAGCAAACGGTAGACGAAAAGAAGTGTGATGTGGCGCTTTTATCAGAACCATACAGAATCCCGTCTGGAAACGGTAATTGGGCAGCGGACAGGTCTGGCTTAGCTGCTGTCTACGCCACGGGACGTTTTCCTATCCAGGAGATAGTGATAGATTCTAGGGACGGATTCATGATTGCTAAAATTAACGACATCTTTTTCTGCAGCTGCTACGCTCCACCCAGATGGACGATCGGAGAGTTCAACACAATGTTGGATGAACTCACTCACGAACTGACAAGAAAGGCCCCTGTAGTAATAGGAGGAGACTTCAACGCCTGGGCGGTAAACTGGGGTAGTAGGTGCAACAACCCTAGGGGCCACAGTCTGCTAGAGTCCTTCGCAAGACTGGAGGTTGAGCTGTGCATCACCGGATCCATCAGCACCTATCGCAAGCATGGGATACCAGAGAGAACGCCAGTGATTGATATCACCTTTGCGAGTCCATCAGTAAAAACTGACATGAATTGAAGAGTGTGTGTGACGACTATACACACAGCGATCACCAGGCGATACGCTATAGCGTAGGAGACCGAAATCCGGTAGCAGTAAGGCAACTGCCAGTTCACGAGCGGAGATGGAAGACTAAAGTTTTCGACAAGGAAGTGAGCACCGAAGCTGTATACATGCAGGAGGCATCCCAGGTCCATAATGCTGAGCAGCTGACGAAAATGATGGTAGCGGTGTGCGACATGACCATGCCCAGAAGAAATACACCGAAGTGGTGGCGACGACCGGCTTACTGGTGGACCTCAGAAATAGCTGAGCTTCGTACTAGCTGTCTAAAAGCCAGACGACGAGCTCAACGGGCGAGAAACGAAGCCGATAGAGAAACGAGAAGTGCCGTTTATCGAGCAGCCAGGGTGGCACTTAAGCGAGCTATTAAATCAAGCAAAGAGAACTGCTACAGAGCGTTATGCCAGAGCGTAGATGATAACCCATGGGGCCAAGCCTATAAAGTTGCACTGGCGAGATTCGGTGGCCCAAGGTCGCCGACCGAAAAGTGTCCAAAAAACTGGGAAAGATCGTTGCACATCTTTTCCCGCAGCATGGCCCGACGCAGTGGCCACTTACCCCGTACGGCGCGGGTTCCCACGACATCGAGCCAGTAACGAATGAGGAACTTGTGGCTATTGCCAAGAAACTTGTAGCTATTGCCAAGAAACTTGTGGCCCCTGATCCGGACGGAATCCCAAATGCAGTGCCGAAGGTGGCGGTACAGACCATTCCGGATACTTTCAGAGTGGTGCTACAAAAGTGTCTCGACGAGGGAAGCTTGTGCTACTACCAAAACCTGGGAAACCCCCAGGGCACCCGTCTTCATACAGACCAATTAGTCTGCTGGACACCCTTGGTAAGCTACTGGAGAGGATAATATTCAACAGACTTATTATCAACACAGAAGGCGAAAGTGGACTGTCGGACAGACAGTTCGGTTTTCGAAAAGGGAGATCTACGGTGGACGCCATCTGAATGGTGACAGAGTACGCGAAGCGCGCATATAAACAGAAGCGGACTCGTCACTGCGCCATTGTGGTAATCGACGTTAAGAATGCCTTCAACAATGCCAGCTGGGAAGCGATTGCCAAAGCGCTATGGAGGATATGGAGGGTTACAAAGCCAGAGCTGTTAGAGGAGTGCGTAAAATTCAACGAGCAGCGTCAATGCTCAAGTGGCAGGAGCAATAGGACGCATCGAACAACGCAAGATGGACGCATAGGCTAATCCTGCGACTTTCAGACTGGGTAAATCGGAAGTATGGAGAGGTCAACTTCTACCTTACGCAGTTCCTTTCGGGTCATGGGTGCTTTAAGCAATACCTTCATGGGTTTAAGCTCCCCTTTTTTCCCGATATGCGTAGATATGGAGGAATCAGCAGAACATGTTATCTTTGTCTGCCCTAGGTTCATTTCAAGGCGTCAACAACTACAGAATTTGAACGCGGAAAATATTGTGAGTGAAATGTGTCGCAACGAACAATCGTGGCGTGCTATAGTCGACGAAATCTCGCAAATCATGCGTGATCTGATAAGAATCAGGAAAGATGATGAACGGAGAGAGCGAGATAGTCAACCAAAGTTGACAAGCTAACGGAAGATTTTGGGCCTCGTATGACACCACAATTCAAAAGCAACGCGATCTTAGGGCGCTGTATAACCCTAATCTGGACTCATACGTGTGGTGGGACTTAAAAGGTCCCACGTTCTCAGCTAGCATCTTTCTTGCAGCAAAAGAAAGCGGAGATACCATTCGGGGTGGCCGTGACGAGATTCTAGCTTGGTAGTTTCTCAATCGGCTATGCCTTGGTGGTTAGAAATCCTGCGGGAGTGGATGCTGTGACGGGCGCGAGTTACTTTGAAAGCGTAACCTAACCGGCACACGTTTCGAGGTCCCCGGGGAAGTGGATGCTGTGACGGGCGTGAGTTATTATGGAAGCGTTACCTAACCGGCACACGTCTCGGGGTTTTCCGTACCAGTCTGAAGTTGGCGATAGAGAAAAGGAGAAGGACAAAAATTGAGAAAGTGGAAAAGGGTGAGATGTATAAGTGCATGAGCACAGCCTACCCCTTGATGTAGTATCATAGGGTGAAACCAAGGGGCACATCTGGCACACGAAGCCCAAGGTGGTTTAAGTGGGACGAACCCACTCACGGCAGCAAACACCCGGCTGTTATGGTTTGAATTAAAAAAAAATATTTTAATTAGTTCCGTTTCCTTAGGGCCTCTTTTCGGAGGCTAAAGTAGGGCACTCGAAGTAGCAGGAAAAGCACCACTAGTGCCACCAAATCGGCATCCCAGGCGTAAGGCGGCTGACAATCGAAGCAGAGGCACCCGTAGTATCACCAAATCGGCGCTCCGAACGAAGGGCAGCCGAGACCAAACCAGCAGCACCAGCAGTGCAGGTTCGGCAGGCGTAGGTGCCAGTAGGACCACTGAAGCGGCGCTCCAAGCGTAGGGCGGCTACAAACCGAGGCAACAGCACCAGCTGTTCCATTCAATCGGCGCTCCGCCCGAACGGCGGCCGAAATCAAGCCAGAAGGACCAACAGTGTTCCTATAATGCACAGCCAGAGTACAAATGCGGGGCAGACAAAGCCCGAGAAGAAGATGATCCCTCCAGCGAGCATCTAGCATGCAGAGCCGTAAGTGCACGCCAATCGGGGAAGTGTGGGAGTGTTAATGCCCAAAATCAATCAAATTTGCTCCGTTTATTTATGTGACTTTATATGCCCTCACGATACAGAAATACAGTGCATGCGATAACAGATGTGATCTTCTATGTACATTGAGACCTTGCGCGGTAGTTCCACCCGTTCGTGGTCCAACGCGGAATAGTGTTTGTTACCTTGCAAATGTAGGGCCATAAAGAGGGATCTACATGAGTGAGGGATAGGGGGACGTAATCGGTGTCAGAACACTAGAGGAGACGCACGCTGAAGTCCTCAGGCAGCTGCGACATCTTGAGGAGAGTCCGCCGGACACACTCTGGTGAAGCTCGGCCTCTTCGAGGGAAGCTTACAGTAAGGCAGAATTAGTCTTTGGCGAGAAGGAAGTGATTCTTGAGACCTTAGCAAGGAAGTGACCAGCAGCCAGCCTCTTTGGACTCTAACCCCATTAGGAAAAAAGGGAATGATCGTTCGGGTTAAACCCTAAACGAGGTCAAAACTAAGTATGAAGTGCTGGCGGGACTGAGCAGACGACCAACTAAGTCTTGACCACTGTCACCCAGCACGTCATGTGTAGAGATGATAGTTTGTGCTAAACTGCCTAGAATATATGGTAATAGTGAGATTGCCGTCATAGTTACGTCAACTGAAGAAGACTTTGTGATAAACTGAGGGAGATAACCAATATGATCCATTCCCTTAGCACATTACTACAAGTTGGCCACCAGTCTCATAAGACTGTTGGCCAGCCTCATCTCTTGGAGTGGAGTTGGAGGATTAATGAAAGGTTTTAGGTTTTTAATCAAAACTTTTCATACATTGAGATTTTGAGAGCCTGCTAGACTATTCAAGAATAGCTAACATGCTACGGTTTAAGCCTTTAAAATAAAGCAGACTACCAGAAGCAGTCGGAAGAATAGAAATTTTAATTGTGGTGCCAACTGACTTAACAAATGCACAAAACGTCAAAATTCACCAAAGAGGGGATCACAGGAAATCTAGAAATTCTGCAAAATTCTGCAAACACTTCGGGTTTGAAAAATGGGGGGTTCTATGACTCCTACACTTCTCTATATTCTACTCTCAAAAAAAAAATTATTTTTCAAGCAGTTCGATAGGTTATTCAGCACAATATGCGTGGTTATGACATAATCACGAATTTTCACATAACGATAAAAATGTGCACTTCACGAGGAATATTTACTTTAGTAAGAATGACAAACCTACGAATCAATTCCAACACCAATATTAGATAGCTATAGATTGAGTTGATCACAGGCTTCCTGTTGATGGTACATTTTTGATTGAGAGTGTGTAATTGTTTAGTTATTGTTTTGAATCCCCATCTAATATCTAGCACAACATATTACATCTCGACAGGAAATAGGAAAAAACACTAATTTCATGGTAGGAGTTTTCAATATTTATTATTTTCTAGTGCATATGTAAATTATTCTAGTCTCCAAGGCTTTTAAGTATTCTAATCTTACTGTTGGGATAATTTCAATTAAAAAAAACTAAGATCTATAGACCATTTTTTTTCAAAACTTGGTAAACTGCCTTTGTATTTGACAAAAACCTATCGCTTCGGTTGATACAAGCAGGGCCGTAGGAAGAACCGACTCATGGGGGGGGGGGGGGGGGGGTTTGATGACTGTTTTTTATCTATGATTTGTTTCCCTTGTTGGGCACGAATAAAAAAAAATTAAAACAAATTATGTTTTAACTATGTGATGATTTATTTTAAGTACTTTTACATGCATAGTTTTCGTATAAAATCGTAACTTTAGAAAACTGGCCCTGAACCTGAAAGGTGAGATAAATATTTAAAATGAAACCTTAAGTAACAAAATATGGATTTCGATTTCATTGATGGTTAAAATCTTTGAATTTGTTCAAAAGTGTGGTGGATCAAACTTATTTGATTTGAACATAAAATAAGTTTTTTAAGGAGTGCCTTCAATTTCTTTGAAAAAAACTTTTTCTATGCTCAAATCAAATAAGCCCCATCTTCCAAACTCTTTTGCAAATTCAAAGATTTCAACCATCGATGCAAATAAATATGTATTTTTTTTAATAAAAGTAAAAGATATAATTTTTCCGATCAAATTTCCTTGATGCAAACTTGAACCAAAATAATGATTTTAAATTGAAATTTGGCTTTTTAAAAAACAATAATAAAAATTTTCAGCAGTTCAACCAAAATATCTGGAATTTTTTGCAGATTCTCTAAGTTGAAGATCAGTTACTGTGGATGTTTTTTTTTTAAATTAAAATAAAGTTTTTTTTTTCATAAGCCACAACTTGGAGAATTAACTCAATTTCTACTTTGTATTACTGATTTTCAGCTGAATTGTGTTTTCAAACTTATTTTGAATAAAAAATTAAACCTGAAAATTGTATTGATAAGTAAATTTTTTATGTTGATTGTAAAACCCATTTACAAGCTCAATCTTTTTCTAAATTTTAAATCAGCATTCTGAATCTTAATTCTGTATCTGGAATTAAAAAATTGAACTTTGAATCTATATCCGAATTTCTATACAATTTCTTAAATGTACAAAACATCAGCTTCAAAATCTTAATTCCAGATCAGAACTTGAAATATGAATTTCAAATGATTAATCTTCTCCAGATTTTTTAATGTTTTATCGCCATTTGAAGCTTCAAATGAAGGAATTTTATATAATCCGAGGTTTCACTTATCTGACTACCTCGGATAAAAGGAGTTCTACTGCATTTATTTCGAACCAAGAACAGAAAACTCGAGACTGATTTTGTTGATTTTCCATTTTTTTAGAATCAAGAAAAATAGAAATGATAGAAATCTATAATTTTCGAAAAACTTGATTCAAATTTGATATGAGGTGCAAAACCAAATTTGAACCAAGATTTCAAAGAAGCTTTTCTTTTCCAATTTCTTATGGTAATTCGAACTGAAAATCAAGAATCCTTAATTTAACTTAGTTTAAAATTTATTATTCAGACCAGAATTTCTATGAACAAATGAGAAAATTTTGAAAAACTGTAGAAGAATTTTGAACTAGAGATGGGTTTTTGAGGTTTTGACATAAGTTTTTAGTCCAGATTGTTACTCTTAAATAATCTAACTCTATTACCAAAATATGATTATAAATTTAAAATTTTATGTGTGGACCTCCCTTGCTTTTCTGGACCCTCATGGGGGGGGGGGGGGGGGTAAAACCCCCAAAACCCCCCCCCCCCCCCCCGTTCCTACGGCCATGGATACAAGTATAACTGAAGAAAACGCAAAAAGTCACGCGAGCTACTTGCAGAGGACAAATACTACGAATACTTAGCCACGTGCTCGGGATGGATGTTTGTACATACTTGAAATTCCTTTAAATGAAAGGGCTTGTCACAAGAATTATTTAAATCAATGTTGGAGGGTTTTAGAAACTAATAGAAACACAGTTAACGAGACCTGAGAGTGAACTCCAACTACAGGGAATAACAAATGTGGGCAGACTTGATGCTTGATTTGATTTTTTTTTCTTGATTTTAAGAGACTTTCAGCCTTTGGCTGGTTCGTCTCTGCTTGATTTGTTAGTTCAAGCTATTTTTAAAATTTACAATAATTGAGGCCGCTTTCAACTACATGTGTGAGTAAAATTGTCGGTTTTAATTATATTCTCTTATTGTCGAGCGCAATTACCTTTGCAAATATGAGGATTCGTCATTAGAAGTAAGAGATTCGAAATATTGAAAAATAATACTGGTCAGTATGTTGAACGTCCAAAACAACATATTTGTGTAGTTAGTCTACAGAAAGTTTACGAATCTTAAAATCGACAGAAGGAATCAAAGGATAAAACTAACCTGAGTTACTACGTAGCTGCCCTTCCAGCTGAAGAACGGCTTGTGGAACATTTTGAACTGCAACCGCAGCTTGCCCATATCATCCGACACCCGGAAGCTGTCGGCCAGCGTGGTCAACCAGTTGACGACATTCTCGTTTGCGTATGTGATCAGTCCCTGGCCGAAGGGATGCTTCCCATCGAGCACAAAGTTAATGATGCCCCGGACGCTGTTTTCCGTAAGTAGCGTTTCTTCGTCCAGATGGACCACCCAATCGTTGTTGTTAAGTACGTTGACGGTGTCTTCGAGACAGTACTGGAGGGCACGCGATTTGAACAGGGCCCCGGTTTTCGTTTTGTAATCTTTCGGTACCACAATCTCCCGGGTGCGTCGATGCTTCGGCAGATTTACCGGCTTATCGGTCACGACTTCGACGAGGAAATTTTCCAACCCCGTATCGAGGCAGGTATTCATGTTCCGCAGAACGTTCGATTTGACTAGATCCGCATAATCACCGCGTGTCACCACTCGGATGCAGATGAAGGGCGCCAGCAGTGGCGATCCCTTGAGGACTACCTTTTCCGGGAAGGCATTGTAGAAAACCAGCCCGCAGAAGTTGAACAACACCTGAGGCAGTGTGAGGAACGTCAGCAGTCGCAGTGTGTACAGCAGGATCGTTGGTATCGTGCCGTATTCCTCCCATGGATCGATCGATACGAAACTATCCTCGTTGACTTTGATACCACCGGAGAAAACTTCGAACAGAATCAGCAACGTTATGAGCAGGGCACAGTGAAGCAAATGCTTCGAAATGGAATTCAGCATGACTGCCCCGTTCTTATCTGCTGCTCGAATACTGGACCAATTGGGAAATTTTCCCAATCAATGATACCCTAAAGATCTTGCACTCGACTCGACAGCTCTCAGCTTAGTGCACTACTCTAAACACTGGGGCTATTTGAACACTTCAATTGGTACAATGATTCACTATCTAATCTGTCCACCGGATGGTCCAAATCGAGTATCACAACCCGCACCACTAGTAATAGCCCATGTTTACCATGGGAACACACTTGACCAGGATTGGGAGTCACGTTTGATGCGCAGTCTCTTCCGAAGGACTACGATGATGGCTGCTGCTGCTGCTGCTGGCTAACATGATTCCTTCAGGATGGATTGCGAGTTTGCTTTTGTACTGTGATTATCTGAAAATGTGGACAGAAATAGATGATTGAATTAGCTTTTTATTATTACAGAAGGTATTGGAGAGATATGATTAGATAGTATGGAATCCACATTGTATTGAGGATTAATCTAAAAATTTGTGGAAGAGATTAAGTATGCCGTCAATAACTTTTGTAAGACATCCTACAGCTGTTTTGATATTAGGGATGGTTAAATAATGATTTACAATAACATTGAACAAAATTATTCATCAGAAAAAAAATCGACAGGTTCTCAACCATAAACAACCAGTTTAAAAATGTTGTAAAACAAAGTGCGAATGTTTGCATAAACAATTAAAATGAGACCATTTCGTGGGGGTTCTGCAATGTGCCACTACTTCACTTGTGTGAGGAAAAATTCCGACTCAATCCAGTAGCTTAAAATCAACCGCTCTTCACATGTAAATTAATTTAAACTAATTTGAATTGGCAAAGAACCAAAATTGTTTACTATCTTTCGCTGTAATACCTATAATGTAAAAAATTGGAAAGGTAACTTAAAAAATCCTCTACATCCAACTTTCGTGAAGTTTGTTCATTGTGTCTGCATTTCGCACAAGCCGCCGACCATGGCCTAGAGAGTAGCGTTTAAGTCTTCTAAGCTAGGGGTCATGAGATCGAATCTCGGTCACGGCATACATAGAACTCTTTCTATGATCTGTTGGCTTTAGCATTAGTACGAAGCTAGCCATCATATCCTTGAAAGACGTACGCCTTTGTGTTAAATAAATTAGATCTCTTCAAAGAAACATGAAGTTTCACTGAGATCCTAAATAACTGTAACTTGGAGGCAGGGACCGAAAACAGCACGAACACAGTAAGTGCAACACAATTTGATGACACAGCACACCCGAAACGAAGCTGTGCTGTGTCTGTGTTGATCTACTTTTGTTGCGTGTCGGCCGCAACACAGCATAGTATGCGACACAGTTGACGACACAGTGTTTACGTGTGCCGGTCCCGATACGATTATCATTGTTGCTCCTGCTAGCTAGCTTTTTTTTCAATTCGTCGCCTACTTGCTAGCAGCCGAACTGGATATTTTTTTTCTTTTGCTTTTGCTCAACACAATGTGAGTGAAGAGCTTCGCCATTGAAAATACGGAGAAATGCTGTCCAGTCAAGTGCGACGGGTGAAAAAATAGCCTTGCTCGTAACAGCACTGTGTTGCGTGCTGAGCACAACTGTGTTATACTCGACTCGACACAACTGAGAAGTGTGTCGTGTTGATTTGATGCAACACAACACAATTGAAGTGCTGTGCCAAACCAAAGTGTCGCACACAAAAATTTATGTGTCAGCACTTCAGGATTTGTGTTGCACGATATGTACTGTGTTGTGTTTGTGTTTTTTGTCGGTCTCTGCTTGAAGGGATAGCTGGAGAAACATTTGAAGATGAAAGGAGAATGCTCAATATGGTTTTCGGACGTACACGGATGAGCAATATGTATACTACACGCTCCTTTTTTCAAACTCAAAATTAAGTTGTTTTGGCTCAAAACAACACTTCAGTGGTAGCCCTTGACTTTGTGTTCAACTGGGCAATCTTAAAACTAAGTTCTGATAGGCAAACTTTTTTATTCGAGGGCCGCTTTCAGGAGAATGAAGGAAGGTTACAAGTTTGCGGAACCAGATGTTGCTGTTTCGGTACATTGCATTGCAATTGCAGATAAGTTTTGACACTCCCGATCAAAATGACAGAGGAAACTCTCGGATGTTATTTCCCACGGGAAGTTTCCGGACATTCCAAGCCACTTACCATATGCTGTAAATGACGGAAACAATTTTAAAATCGAACTATGTTTTGAACCACGGTTAAACCAAATTTTGAGTTTGAAAAAAGAAGCGTGTAGGGTAGCAACAAACCGACCATATACATTTTGTAGATTGGCCCAAAAACTGGCCTGCGCCAAATTTCAGCTCAATCGGACATGATTTAGGGGTGCCTTAAAGCGCTCAAAGTTTCGGTTTTGGACCCTCAAAAACACCAAAGCAAATACGGAAAATAGAAATTTTAATTCCAATTTCGCATAATCAGTTTTTTGGGCCAATCTACAAAATGTATAAGGTCGGTTTTCAAATTCGATCATGAAATTTGTCCAATAAATCTATTGCCACCCTGATGTATGCGGTTCGAAAAGTTTTGACGAGACAAGAAATAGTTAATATGGGGCTAAGAAAATCGCCTTTTGGACAAAAATGTGATTTTCGAAGCGGTGAAGGAAGCATCTGCAAAGATACAACCAGTGAGATGGAAAAATTGTAAATATAAAATCAACTAAATTCAATTTATTTTTATTAAATCAAGCAAACATACATGAAGAAATTGACTTTGAATTTATTTACTATCCCCCATTCAATTGAGGATTTGGATATCGCCTAAGTATTCTTATTTTAGAGATACAACGTTAAACCTAAGCCGTTATAAAACTCAACATTTATTTGACATTTGAATAGAAATCAAATATTTCAGATAACACTGAAGAAAGTCTTTGAGTATTTGACATTGAAGATTATATAATAGCGCCAACACTAAATTTTACTTCGGAAGTCCGGACTTCCGACTTCCGAAAGACTTCCGACAAAGAAAAGTGAAGTACTAGATTGTCGGAAGTCTGTGTTTTGTTGCCAGTTCACCAGCGACGTTTCTAAATTTTTTATTTAAATTCACAATAATTTATTTAAAAACTTTGTGCTGACTGCAAAACGTTTTCATTTGTCAGGGCTTGTGATATAGCTCAGTTGGCAAGTCTGTTGTCTCCTGAGCCGATGTCCGCGAGTTCGAGCCCAAGAGTAAACATCGAACACAGTTGTACCGGATAGTTTTTCAATAACGATCCGCCAACTGCAACGTTGATAAAGTCGCGAATGCCATAAAGATGGTAAAACGACTATAATCGAAACAAATAAAAAAAAAGTTTTCATTTGTGGTTTAAAAGAAACTAATATCTAAGATTCAATTTAGATTCAGACTGCTTTTAGTCTGAATTCGCGAATTTAATCCGTTTTATTAATGAAACGGAGAAAAATAAACAAAAAGAATACTTCTTTAACTTTTTTCAAAGAAATCAAAGCTACTCGCGGACGTTGGAAATTAAAACATTTATTTTCAAAACCTTGGTAATATTCACCAGTTTTTTTTTTTTCAAAACAGAACAAAAATTTATCTAACAATTTTTTTCCTCAAATAAGCTCTTGAATTTTATACGCACAGAATTCTGCTTAAATTTTTCAGAATTTTCTCACTTATTGACAGAAATCTAGATCTGTAAATTAAATTTAAAATGAGATTAAGCTCATTAGGAGGTTCTGGTTCCTTATTACTAAAATCAAAATTGGATTTCTTTTTTTTATACTTTGGATTCTGTATCATGTTTAGGATTCTGGATTTTCAGTTAGAATCATCATTAGAAAATAGTAATAAAAAGATGTGTTTGATTCATGATTTTTAAAACTCATGAATATGTATTTTCAATATTTAGATAACAATTTTTCAAGTATGTAAAAAAATTAGAAACCATCCTCAGTTTTGTTTCATATTCAGGTTCGAAGTCCTTAAACTTAATTTGATAGAAGAAATGTCGATCTTCTGGATAAAAAATCAGAATTAGATTCATCATTAAAATTTGTATTTTTATTTAGTTTCACTAATCGTATTCAGAATAAATAATTAAAATAGTGAGTTTTGATTGAACTCCAAAATATCAGAACTTAAATTCATGATTGAAGGCTCTGAAAAAAATCGCAGCTCTTGGCTTAATTTTTTTTTAACTAAACGTTTAGTAATGTATTTAACTCTATTTAAAATTCTGATCTGGAATTAAGATTCAAAAATCGCGTTCAAATTCGGAATTCAAATTCTGAATTTAAGATTCAGAATCAACATTCTAAACTTAGATTCAAATCCAGCTCGTAAATAAGTTTTACAACCAAGATAAAAAAATATTGAGATTTATATTTGTTTTGGATACAAATCGCAGGAGATCGCA
This sequence comes from Uranotaenia lowii, assembly GCF_029784155.1. Taxonomy (NCBI): domain Eukaryota; kingdom Metazoa; phylum Arthropoda; class Insecta; order Diptera; family Culicidae; genus Uranotaenia; species Uranotaenia lowii. The sequence continues at coordinate 58,752,840 of NC_073691.1, read as the reverse complement.
AACTTTTTGAATTTTTTTTTTTAATTTATTAATCAATGTCTCAATAAGCTGAAAATATTAAATACAACTGAGATTTTGAGTTTATTTTACTAGTTTCGTATAATGGAAAAACAAATTATCCAGAGAATTGATTATTCCATTGAAAAAATTGCTGATAAAGAGACATGTAATTTAAAGTAAAAATTTTAGCCAAATTTAAAAATAAAATTTTAATTTGGATCAAGGTAGTACCCAAGTAACCAAAAGTTCCATAAAACAGGCTCTTAGAAGCTTACTCAGCTTTGTGTAACGAATGAATAGCATTCTACTCAGCCTTAAATTTAAGTTCTTATCGATATCCATAGTTGAAGCTGAGTAGAAGGGTATTCAGCCTCCACACGAGACCTCGAAAAATAAAAATTAATAAAAAAAAGAATCATACTTTTCCTAGCTTTGGATTGTTATACCTATTTATTCTAATTTAATGTTGCTGTAACTGTGAATGAGTTTTATACTTACTTGAAAAAATTGCATGCTTGAAGATTTGAACCTGAACCAACGAGGTGAGAACTGAACACGCTACCTCTGTACCATGGCCAATACTTAGATTGCTGTTATTTTAAACATCAATATAAAAGAAACTTGCTTCAGATTTGAACCGCAAAAGTTAAATCTGTTGTTTAACCTTTGAAAGTTTGATTTATTTTTATCGATGGTTTAAATTGTTGAATTTGCTTAAAAGTTTGGTGTATTTAGGTTATTTCATTTCAGATTTTTTTTCTTAGAAATTAAAGATTTTCTTAAAACAAACTTCTTCGATACTCAAATCGAATAGGAAAAAAACCTACCAAATTCTTGAATGATTTCAAATATTTTAACCAAAGTTAGTGTCTATTTTATCACTTTTATTATTCAAATGTAGTTAACCATTTTAAAGATCTTAGGGTAAAAAACTATTAGTGTAAAACACTTAATATTTTTTAAAGTTTAATTCATTCATGCATTGTTAAAGAAAAAATATCATTGAAAAAAAAAACAGTCGCCAAACCCCCCAGGGTAATGCTACAAAACATCTTACATCTGGTTTTTTGTTTTCAGTCCTTTGCAGGAAACTGTTAAAAGTTTATATTTTTTTTTATTGCATTTTTATAAGGCCAATTTGTATTATTATTAACAGGGACAGATTAAGCCTCCTCCTGAACAAATAGTCTCAAAATTCCATACAAAATTCAGGCTTCCCGCGATCCGATCTGGCCCAAATTTGGCATAAGATCTTATACTAACCCTAGGATCACTTATAATTTGCAGCGCATAACATTTCGCAAGTTTGAAATTACTCATATAAATTTGAGGCAGTCTACGGGCAGTTATGTTTATAAGCCCTTTTAGAAGTAAAAATTTTCGATAAAAATATTTGAAATTCGATTATGCTAAGAGGGGCATGAAATGATATCGAGATTCCAAATTTTGAATTAAAGATTATCTTTAAAAATTATTTTCATTCCACCAATTGCCAATATTGCGGAAGAGTTAAAAAAAACATTCGGAATTGAAAACTCTGAAGAAGGTAATTGAATGAGAAAAAATATGTTTACAGAAGGATTCCGAATATTTTCGTGCTATATCTAGGATAATACAAGACTAAATACTACAAAAGGTAACAATTTACTTTAAGCGTAATACGAGAATAGGGAAATCTGGTCGAGTATTTAATCCTCAACGTAATAAAATGCAAATTAGGAGATGTTCCGAAAAAGAAAACGAGAGTCCTCAAAAATAATTCATGTAAAACACTATACAAAGGTTGTAGCACCTGAAATAAGTTTATGTCAGATTTAAAAAAAAAATACAAATTCCATCAAGAAATAGGTTATTAATTTTTCAAAAAAAAAAAACAATTGCTTATAAGACGTTTTCAAAGTTCAAATTGTTACTTGGGTTACTCCTCTTCGCAATAATTTACAATATTTGCTGTATTTTACGGGAAAACAGTTAACTCATATCGCTGCTTCGAAGCAAATTCGGAGCTTCATTGGTTTCCAAAAATCCGTGATATTGAATCACGTAACCTTGGATACTGGCGATACTGGCTTGATATTCAAACCCGCTTCCGAGTACAATTTGTTTGTTCGCGAGATTACAGAAATCACTATCAAACCAATAACGGCTAGCGGACTGGTTGGATTCCGTAAATACTTGTAAAAATAACTGCTAACATCATACCGCAGCGCGCACGCTAGTAGAGATAAGAGATAAAACATATATAGATAAACAAGGACGTATGGAGGTACTTTAACCGGCATGCACCCAACTTTGCGAGCAAAAATAAAACTGATCCCGACTTCTGTGTTTTTTTGCGGTTTTTTCCTATTCAATCTGTAAGTCACTGCAGATAAAACCGGATGGGGAGTGGAAAAAAATCACCATTTGAGAAAAAAAATTAACACTACACGCACGACGAATCACAACAAACCGCTCAAGCTCCAAGGTAGAGTAGGTAGTATGCAAATTGAGTTGCCTCTGCTCGGTGCGGCGTCATTCGAAAAGTTGCCATTTTTATCTGTTTGAATTTTATAACTGCCCCGTCACACAGGTAGATTTCCATTGGCGATGCACCGATTTGTTATGAATTTTTATTCTGCTGAGATCGATTTGTGCAAGAATCACACTAGAACCTTGTATAGAGCGAGCAACAGGGTCCGGTCCGGCTAGAACCCGGTATGGGATGGGAACCTACATTTGGGGGGATTATTATGTGCCTCCAGCCGGACGGGAAAACACCTGCACCGTTTGACGCGCACGCGTCTTCTTACCTTTGGTTGGTGTTATGCAACGCACTCTGTTGTGTCGCAGTCCCGGTTTCACGGTTTGCCTTCTACAGTTATCCGTTGCTTCATCGATATCAAAAGCCACAGCTAGAGATATGCAGATTTCGACAGCAGCGCACCCGGCAAGGAAGTCTATATCGCAAATGTACCCAGAGAACGGAAGGGTTCACCCCCAACACCAGTTATTCGTTGTCGCCCTCGTCTGAAGGATGCGGTTAATTTGCCTGCCTGCCTGGATGTCTCTTTCGTCTAGAATCGTTCTGGGGGTTCTCGCTTTCCGCACAGACAGTACAGTGCAGTGTCGATATAAATGGCTGTCGTCGCCGCCCGGCGACAAACTTAATTGAAACCTCCCGTCGTCATTCGGTTCGATTCGGGCACGAGTAGGTACAAGTGCAGCCAGTAAGTACCCCGTACTACCGCAAACTGCTGCAACTTGTTGTGTGTCAACCCTGACCGACGATACGATAAGTACTGATGCTTACTACTTACTGCTGCTAGCTGTTAGACGGGTACACGGGATTGGGTTTTGTAGTAAGTAAGTACATATAGTAGGTACTTAGTCATCGTACTGGATGATTTCGTATTGACTGCTGCAGCAATCAGGGTTCTTTTTTTGTAGCTGGTACTAGTAGTAGCCCATCATTACTATTGTTGGTGGTAGTGGTTGTTCTCTCTTATCAGTTGCCGGTAAATACTGCCGCTGGCTTTGCACCCAACCTAACTAGAAGTAAATGAGTTGTTTCTTCCGAGCGCGTCTTTAACTCTCTCTCCCTTCCGATAACAATTGGGATTCCACCCAATTGCCCCCGGAAGCATGCGGAAAAGGACCCGGGAGGGAGAATTAACGACGCGTTCGGAAGAAACAACTCATTTACTTATGCTAGGTTGGTGCAAGGTTTACCTTTTTTAAAGTAATGTTTCTGAAAACAAATTTCCTCGTTGATAAAGCATTTCACTCTCCTACATACGTCTTATCAATCATATCGGTTGTATACATGTATAATGTAAATGGTCAAGTTTTATCGTGCGCAAAATCACCGTCCAACGGATTCTGAACTTATATCTACTAGAAACAGTATCAGCTGTTACTGAGGTAAAATTTCAAAATTCATCAAATTGAGCAACAAAAAATTACTTTAACATATCAGGTAGATATAGAGTTAATATTTGTTTACAGGTGATGTGATTGTCATCTCTTGTCTCAGGTCTTCAGCATGATTCAGAAGAAATAAAGTTACATTGAAAGAAGATGTACACATCTGAACAACCGCTGGGATTCCAGAAAGCTAAAAGAATTCCTTCATTGTACGTATCACTGGTAGTGAGAATTACAAAGATGTAAACCGCAAGCAAGGTACCTACTTGTGCGACAGTTTATTTGCCTAAGTGACAACTACAGTAGACTGAGTCGATTTGGGATCATTTTTGAATTTCTCTAACCCTGGGGTCTAAAAAGCTTTGCTTTGGTGTAAAACTCATCCATGATTTTTTGCAGAATTTTTAAGTAACGTTTACATGAGTAAATATTTTTAAATTTTAGGTTTGTATGGGAAAATTGAATATTTTATACCGAAAATCAACATCATTTTTGTTTCTTCAATGGAATCGAGTCTGCTTTTTGTTCCAAATTCTAAATTTTCTAAACGAAATTTTCCCATGAACAACTTTGTTGAAGACCGTAACTTCAAACTGAAACTGTTTTCTATTGCCGGCCGGTTTACATACACACGCAGGCAGAGCTCATCTTGGCTGGTGTTTTTTTGCTGTCGGTTGGGAACAAAAATGTTTTTTTTTTCTAATGCCGGTTTACAAACACACACAGTGCTTGGTACATCATTCGATAATATCCTTACTGGTTGATTGTTTCCATCCTGCTTCCATCTTGTGATAGGATATGGGATATATTCTATTAAGTTTTTTTTTTTTTTAAACTATTCAACTATTTATTAAAGCTCATTTCTTAAACTCTAGATACAATTAACAGATATTCAAACTATTTCCAAAATGTCTCTCAAATACTGTCTTATTCTTCCATCTAATCTCTCTAATACTTTTTTTTAAAAACGAACAGGTTACAACGAGGAAATCTTTCTAAAACAAAAGCTATGTAATGAATTACCAACCATAGTAAAGCTTTGCTTTCATTTTTTGATTTTACAGGGTCAAAAATTATGTCTTCAATTTTCACGAAAGCTACTCCCATACGTTTTCAGACATATGCAATGCGGTTGCACTTGGAGGACAATTCCAGTTAACCTTCCCGCGCCGCTCGGGTCAATATTTATGACCCGAAGCGTACATTCAATTCATCATAACTCGTGACAAAAAAAATCTGAAATTTGGAACAATTATTCAGAGCCACAGATAACTTCCGGTGACCACCGGAAATGGACCCATGAAAAAAACCGATAATATGCCATTCGGGTCATATTGACCCAAGCTCTTGCGCTCGTTCCCCTGGCCACTAATAATAACCGATTTTGATGATATTATATTCGTTGTTTAGGTAATTTTATCTAGTTTCTCAACAATATAAAATTAAGTCAACATGTTTTAGGAAATCACCGGTAGACGATTCCGAATGAAAAAAGTCCAAAAAAAGAGCTCTTTTTGAAATGCTTATAACTTCTGAATGATTTATTGTTTTGATCTAACTTAACAATTTTCGAAATTGTTAAGAATTTACCTTTCTACATATGTACAAAAAGTCCTGCCCAAAAATGTCACGCCCTGCAGCCGACAGTTAGGATAAAATTATTTTCGAAACAGGAGGCATGAAGGGATGGAAACCGAACTGTCGGTTGGGTTTTTTTGTAGATCTTTATTTGAAACGGCTCGTACCTTCAGGTTTCAAGGAGCCAAACTCCTTTTTTTTTGTTTTATCTTAACACTTTTTGTTTAAAGAAAAAGAAGATAGAAAGGGAAATATGAAAATAAAAAGAATTATAGACGGAGATCGATAGCTTTTAGAAAAAGGTAAATTTCGAACATGTAGTCCAAGTCTAGCACAGCTAGCACGTCTCTCACTGGAACGTTAAGTGGTTTTACTCGGGCCCGAAGGGAGTCTAATAAATTCGTTCTGGCGACAAGATGGACCTCACACGACCAGACAATATGCTCGATGTCATGGTAACCTTGGCCGCAACTACACAAATTGCTGCCAGCAATATCAAAACGATAGAGCACTTCGTCTAAGGAATAATGATTGGACATGAGACGAGAAAATATACGAATAAAATCCCGACTCAGGTCCAATCTTATCTATTAAACCATGATTTAGGGCTTACCCTTGGGATAATCGAGTGCAGCCACCGACCCAACTCATCCTCGTCCCATTTGCGCTGCCAGTTGACAAGAGAGTTTCTTCGAACCAAGAAGTAAAATTCGTTGAAGACGATTTCACGGTGATACGTGTCGCTTTCTAACGCCCCCACTTTTGCCAGAGAGTCTGCCCTCTCATTGCCCATTATCGAACTATGTGAGGGGACCCAAACAAAGGTGATGGCAATGCAACGTCTTGATAAAGCACTCAGAATATCCCGTATCTTCCCGAGGAAATACGGTGAGTACTTTCCCGGTCTTATTGAACGGATTGCTTCAACAGAGCTGAGACTGTCCGTTATAATATAGTAGTGTCCTGCTGGCCGTGAAGCGACGCTATCCAACGCCCAATAAATGGCTGCTAACTCTGCAATGTATACAGAGCATGGTGAATGGAGGCTATATAAGGCGCTAGCTATTTCGTTAAAAACACCAAATCCGGTTGATTCCTCTATTAGAGACCCGTCGGTAAAGTACATTTTGTCAGCATCGACGCGTCTATATTTAGCATCGAAAATTCTTGGAATCAAAAGTGGACGATGCAAATCAGAGATTCCACGAATTTCTTGCTGCATAGACAAATCAAATTGGACAGAAGAGTTGTCGTAGTCTGGGATGATAACACGAGTTGGAGAGTACGAAGAAGGATTTCCCTGCATGGACATGAAGACATGGTATACAGACATAAATCTGGTTTGAAAATTTTGCTCAAGTAGCCTTTCAAAATTTACAGTCACCAATGGGTTCATAACTTCACACCTAATGAGGAACCGGAGTGATAATAAATTGAATCGATCTTTTAGTGGGAGTATTCCTGTCAAAACTTCGAGACTCATGTTATGCGTTGAGGGCATACACCCAGCTAACATGAAATCGTAATAGAAATGATAATCCAAATCGAATATTAAGACATTTCCAACAACTATCGTAAACACGTTGGTATTTAGTGATTTTCTATCATTCATTTACGACAAGCTTTGCCCAAAAATATTTGAGTCGGATAACAGTTTAATCAATTCGTAAATATGTTTCCAAAACGTTGGGAATATGCTAATTCAACATTTACGATTTGAGTGAACCGATTCGTAAAAAGAAAATCTCACCTTTTGAGATATAGCGTGGACCTTATCAACTGATGAGTTGACATAGTGGTAAGATACCGGAGGACTGGAGTTCAACTCTCGGTCGAGGATTTTTTTTTTTCGTTTATTTTGCTTTCTGTTGGAAAATCAAATCGTAAGCATCGTGTCATTGTAGATATATCGCCCTCACTTTTGTAGCTATATGCTATTTTGGTAAGTTTAATATAATCTTTATATCTGGTATATTTGTTTGAATAATTCTGTTGTTCCTGCGTTATACCTTCATAAATGTTTGCTGGGCAGCCCAAAGCGAAGCGGAGACAAAGATATTGGATACGCTCGAGTTTGATGAGGTGAGTTTTGGCAGCTGACTGGAAACAGAAGCTACCATATTCCATCACTGAGAGAATAGTTGTTCGATACAATTTTAAAAGATCTTCTGGATGGGCTCGCCACCAGGTGCCAGTGATTGATCGGAGAAAATTGATTCTTTGTTGGCATTTTCCTTTCGAATACTCAATATGGGCCCTCCAGGTACACTTGGAATCAAACCAAACCCCAAGATACTTAAAACACCTCGATTGAGTGATCGGTCTGCCTAGGAGTTGAAGCTTAGGTTGAGCAGGTCTACGTTTCTTAGAGAAAACAACCATCTCCGTTTTCTGTGGAGAAAACTCAATCCTGTCGGTTGGGTTCGCTACAGCTCAAAGCACAACATTTTCGGCAACGCATGCTTTGTTCAAATACAGCCTGGGTTCTCGCACGTGTTCGATGTAGCCGAAGCGTTTCGATTCGTTACCGACGGTACAGCAGCGAACCGAGTGGTAAGGAAAACCGAGACAGTTTGTTTGGCAAGAAAAAAGCTGTCATAGCAAAGCTGTACTTTTCGGAAGCCTGATAAAAATTCAATCTACAAGCCATGCGGCACGGCGATTCCTCCTGTATGTTGCTGGGAGGTAGGTTTGGTGAGCGACAGGAGAGCTAAAGGATTTCGTTTCTCTTGAGACTACGCCAAGGGGTGCTAAATTAGTACGCCAACCGTCTGAAATCGGTGCTGGACTGGTTGAAATCTGACAGCTTTCAGTATATTGGAAAAAAGTGGTTACACATTTTTGAAAAACTTCACAAAAAAACCTTTCTAGGTATATAAAAACTGGACAGTTTTACTGAAAGTTTCCGAGAAATCACCATGACAAAACCCCGAGAACCCATCAACCCAAGCGAGAGTTGGAAAATGTCAGAAAAGTTGTTAGTTTCATTCAGATATACTGAAAAACTGATTTTTTTTAGAAATAAAGTTTGTTATATGAAAATAATAATAGAGTTGACGAAAAAAAATTAAAATTTGAATTTTGAGAATCGGTTCATTGGTAAACGCGAAACAGCAATGCAAAGCCGAAATTGGGTGTCTTTTTTGAAGTTAGATTTTTTTCTACCGGAAGTTCTGGCCGCTATGGCCAAACCATCCACTCGACCCCCACATATTTGTACATCTGTAGAAAGGTAAATTCTTAAAAATTTAGAAAATCGTTAAGTTAGTTCAAAACAATAAATCATTTAGAAGTTATAAACATTTCAAAAAGAGCTCTTTTTTCGGACTTTTTTCATTCGGAACCGTCTACCGGTGATTTCCTATAACATATTGACTTAATTTTAGAATGTTGAGAAACTAGATAAAATTACCTAAACGACGAATATAATATCATCAAAATCGGTTATTATTTGTGGCCAGGGGAGCGATAACAAACTGCAGGTCAAATAGACCGGAAATTTTTTTTTACAGATATTTTGCGAACGGCATGGGAAGGTTAAGAGAAAGCCATCTTTGCAATCTCGTTACACAAATTGCAGTTTTCCCTTGCTTTCCAAAAATACCCAACAAAGGTTTGTGGTCTGTATAAATTTTGAATTTTTGACCAAAAATGTATTTATGAAATTTCTTCACCGTACATACAAGTGCTAAAGCTTCTAAGTGTAAAATGGGATATGATTTTTGGGCATTATTTAAGGAAAACGATGTGAACGAAATAGGTCTCTCTTGACCATTAATTACATGTGCCAAAACTCCCCCTAAACCATACACGCATCTGATACAACTACCAAAGGCTTGTCCGGGTCATAAAATTCTAAAATATTAGCATTTAACAACGACTTTTTACTATCTTCAAAAGCTCGTTGACAATTATCATCCCAAATAAATCTAACATTTTTCTTCAACAAAGCATATAGACTCCACAATTTACTTGACAAATGAGAAACAAATTTGCCATAATAATTTATTAAACCTAGGAAAGCTTACAATTCTGTAACATTTTGAGGTACTTTTGCTTCTCTTATAGTTGATAATTTTTCTTGAGAAGGAAGGAGACCATTTTCCATTATCAAAATAATTGAGAGATTGTTCGAAAAACTTACATTTGCTAAAATTTACTTTTATATTGGCTTTTTCTAACTTTTCCAAAACTAAATATAGATTATTCTCACATTCTTTTCTTGTTTTACCTGCTATTAAAACATCGTCAATGTAACAGCAAATGTTCTTCAAACCCAATAATATTTTATCCATAATTCCCTGAAATAATGATGCACTAGATGTACAACCTTGCGGCAACCTGTTATAAGTGTAAAGCCCTTTCAATGTGTTTATTACCATAAATTTTCTTGAACGCTTCGAAAGTTGCAGTTGCGTATACGCCCCCGCCAAATCCAGACAACAAAACCATTTGCACCCAGTCAAAGACGCAAAAATGTCCTGAGCTAAAGGGAGAGGATATGTGTTAGGTATTACAAATTTATTTATAGATACCTTACAGTCGATAACCATACGAATATCGTCTACTATAATTATCGACGATGCCCATTCGCTAGTTGCAATAGGTGTAATAATGTTTTGTTGTTCCAAAAAATCCAAATGACTGACCACCTTTTCCTTCAATTTATAGGGAACTTCGTATGCCTTCTTGTAAATTGGTTGATTGTCCTTGAGTACCAAATCTGCTTCATGTCCTAAGATTGGTTTTGAAAAATCCCCGTCAAAAATTTTTGGATATTTACTTTTTAAATTTTTTTCAAAGTTACCTAATTTATTTGTAGAATCTAAACCCTCTTCAACCGCATTTACCGCAATATTAGATTTTGAAAATGTCTGTCGCCAATTTGGGAAAAAGATATCGAGCCAGTTTCTGCCCAATAAAGGCAAAAACTTATGTGATCCAGCTAAAACTATTAGCCTGGCTTTCGATTTTATGTTATTAACATTAGCTGATACCCATATTTCTCCGCAAATATTCAAACGCTGTCCACTTACAACCGTAAGACGGCTATTGCATTTGATCAAAGGAACATCCTCAAAATATCTCCGATAGCATTCATAGTTTATCACCGAAACCGCCGCTCCGCAATCAATTTCCATGTGAACCGCCCTATTTTCAATTAAAGCTTTAATCTGACATGGGCCGCTTTTATTTCTTGTCGAAATCATCATACACGGATATTCGTCATCGTCGTCATCTTCCTCTTCACTATCCCTTATTCGAAGCCTTTTAAAATCGTAACTCTCATCTGATTGTTCAACAAAATTCACTTGCCGACGCCTAGCATAATCAGCACAATTGCGTTTCACATGACCCTTCATTCTGCAAAAGTTACACACCACGTTTGCATGTGAATTTTCCATGCGTGAACCTCGACGATAAGGATACATTTCTCCCTCATTGTTGTAAAAACGGTTTTGATAACTTCTTTCCCTGTTGTCAAATCTCGAGCGAAAATTATCACTATACCGACCTCTCCTTGAATTGTTGAACTCAACACGATTGCGATCCCAACTGTGCCTTAGGTTACGATTGGGAAAACGATTTCTCGAATTGGAATGTTGATAATCATCACGAACGAACCTCCCTTCATGCGTATCTCCCAAGCGATATTTTACCGAATTTATGCTCCTCATTACATCACCACCTTCCCTCATGGATTCGACTCTCAATTTGGCAAGCTCACTTCTCACCACAATGCGTTCAACATCTTCCAACGTGTAGTCATCTCTACTCCACAGCTTAAATTGCAGCTCCTCATCTCTCAATCCGAATACAATTCTGTTTCGAATTGCTGTGTCCTTGTATGCCCCAAAACCACATTCCTCAGCCATCAACTTTACAGCTAGAATAAAGTTTTCGGCAGGCTCATCTTTCCCCTGTTTTCTTCTATCAAAAGCATGACAACTCGCCATATTAGGTTCATCTTTATCCAACCGTTCCTTAAGTTTTTGAATCATGATATCATAATCGATTGCTTCAACTTTCATTCCCAGAAAAAGTAATTTAATTTCTTCAAAAATTATAGGACCACTTAAGGTAACAAATAAACTTTTTTTTAAATTCTCAGCTACATTGTTAAGTTGGTAGAGCATCTCAATTCGCTCCAAGTAATGAGCAAATTTTGACCCCTTCACGTAATGATCTACTGTACCAATTAATGATGACATGACTAAAGATGATGTAGTTGATCAAGTTGCTCTAAAAATACAAAATCAACCAATAGAGTATACAATAGACTTACGTGACTTGGCTTTTTTTTTCTTACAATCTATCACCAAGCGCCTTCCCTGATGATGCTGATATTCCGTCTCACCACGCTCTATAGGTCTCTTGCGCTGCGATGCACTTTGCAATGGCTCACGACTCAAAATTGGTGCAGATCACTAAATAGTTTCTATAGCTCACGGTTTTTTTGTGGTGCTCACCTCCTTTACAGGCTTCTAACGTCTGATGAAACAATAGAGTAATGTACAATACCCTTATCCAATCGCGGTTTTATCACTTCAGCACAAAATGGCGTAGCATCCAAGAATTACACCGCATGTATGGTTGCTGACCCAAATTGTAATTTTGCCACACAACTTTTATTTATTTTATTTGATAAACCTTTTAAAGTTTTTTTTTTAACGTTCAACTTTTTAAGACCTCCTCAACCAACTTTGCTAATAGCTAGTTGAAATGATCCACATATATAAATTTTCCAATTAGCAGTTATAGGCAACAGTCTATTCCACACACGACAAACCACATGCACGCTTCCGATGTCGCTATGGAATTAGTTTTTTTTTCTTTGGATTCCGTGCTAAAAACTGTACGTTTTTTTTTATCCCATCCTCGTCGCCACTTTTATGTTCAGCCGCCAAATGTTTTAAAACAAATTATATAAGAGTATCAAACTAAGTTGGGATATACTTTAGCTGTTAAATAAAAAACACTAGTTGTTCGAATACTGGTCCAGACTAGAATGAGCCCGACCAACCTTTATTATTGTTCACATGCTTCGAGACCAATCTCTTTTGGTATTCTCTCTCGTTGAATATTTTATAGCATTCGTACCGTACATAACAGTTATTAACCCTTTACATCGTCTAGATGCAAAACTTTCAAAGGGGAATATTCAAAAGGTGTATAACCCATTGAGACGAAATCTTACTCCAGCTAGGTTCTTTAAGCAATTGCGAGCTGTTTTCCATAAAAATACCTATTATATCATATCGACAAAAACACATAAAGAATGCTCCCACGCACCGTTTGAGTTTGTAATTTTCGTTTGTACCACCATTATTATTATTCTTATAAGAGCTTGTAACAGTACCCTTTTTTCTGCTCTTCGCCGAGGGGTAATATCAACTTACACACAAATATTTTGGAGAAACTATTAAAAAAGTTGAGCTGGAATTTGGCATGAGCCCTTCTGGCCAAGGAACGAGTTCAGCCGCAGAGGTTATATGATTGTATGATTCCGGAACATACCGCTATTTTTGGACCAGCCCAATGAACAAGTTTCGAAGCAGCAAGAAGGCTAAGCTCTAAGATTCAAAAAAAACGAATTGCATCTCAAAAAGATTCCAGAACTGAGAGTTCAAATATCTTTAAGAAATGGACTTTGGAAACGATATCACATAAATAGATTTTCGAATTCGAAATAAATTCAACCAGATTTTGAAATAAAACAATTGAACGCTACACTGAACCCTAAATCACACTTAAAATACACTTGAAGTTTCACTTAAAAGTGAAAGTTCAGTGCATTTCTTCATTTCAAGTAGCTCGTGTATGTTTCACTTACCCCTCACTTCAGTTTCAAGTGACAACTCATCACTTGAGTTTTAAGTGACTGGCACATGAAATTTCTCTGAATAAAACTTTTTTCGCTGCTCACTTCAATTTCATCACATGCTCATTTGAAATTCACTTGACTCGTCACTTAATTGTCAATTTCACTTGACTGTTCCCTTAAATGAATGTATGGGCAGCGAATGTCAGCTATGGTGTGAAAGATTGTTTTTATTATTGAAACGTAACAGAGTTGTGTATGAGCTGGTAGGTGTAGAAAAAGAGTAATTTATAAGTTTCATAATAATAATATATTTCCAGAGCTCGAGAAAAATATCCTGTGAATCGGGTAACACGTCGGACAGTTATTGAAAAACTTATTTGGTACAACTGTATTTGATGTTTAATCTTGGGCTCGAACTCACGGACGTCGGCTCAGGAAGTAACTGGCTTGCCAACTGAGCTATATCACAAGCCTTACATGAACAAATAGATGTACATTGTACAAGCTCAAATAAAAAAATTTTAAACTTGTGTAAAATTTCTAGTGCCCTCTTTTGAAGAAGCCGTTAAAAATTTACGAAAAACAGTGCCATCTATTGCCTAATTTGTAGCTCTTAAACGGCGCAATAGATGGCACTGTATCTAGATAGCTCATTTAAAAGTAACAATTTTTCGAGGCCGCAATCGTATATAAACTCATTAATGAAAAAAAAACCTGTATACTTGCATCATAATAATTTTTATTCACTACAGAGACTGACGAAATAACAAACAGCCTTGAATAAGTTTTTACACTTTTTGAACGGTCATCGTAGTCAGAAAATCCTAACCTAGCTATGTCCAATCCAATAGAAACATTGCTGACAAACAGTCCCACGTAAAGTATACCAATTCTAAACATTTTTATGTGTGACTTCTGTATTTCTTTAGTACTTCAAGCAAGTTCGAAAGAAATACACGGAACAAATTTTGACTATTACGTGACACTGAAACTGCAACCTTCAAAATAAATCAACCTGTAACTAACAAAACCTGTAATTTTCAATTGTTTTCCTTGAAAGTTAACGAAGATTCATTTATTATTACAGCAAATGTCCTGTAAAAAAGTTGTACACTGAAAATTAAGTGTCACGTAATTTGTTTTTCGACCTGTAAAATTACGGTAAATGTCCTGCTCCTTTTTATTACAGGACATTTGCGTAATTTTACAGGAAATAATTTTTGCTGTGTAGCGAACAAGTTTCAGACTAATATTTATAATTTGCTGAATCATAAATGAGTTTCATTAGTAATTTTAAATAAACTTGTCAAGTATCTCATTAAAAAAATATTTTTTCAATAACCTTATACGACCCGTTCAAAACTGACTAGATGTTTGTATATGTTTTTGTTTACACTGAATTTTCTATTTGACAGTTCTCACCGGTGTCCTTGGAGACATCTGGTGGCTCAACCAAAAAGCATAAATCGTCGTTGGAACTTTACACACGTTTCAAGGCTCATTTGTACAACTGTTCATCTGTGATTACAGTTTTGTGATGTTCAAATCACAAAAATTTCTCTTATTTTGTCCATGTTCACTCCGTTTTTCGGTATCATTCAAAAACATTCGAAATCGAAGAGCAAAATCAAAACTTAGCATTTCATTTTGAAAGCGCCTTCTTTGGGTGATATTGAATTGTTTGATCTATGTTATGCCCTTTTCGTCACTCATTTGAATGAATCAGATGCACTCACCCGAAGCTCGTTTAATCTAATAGAGCATCGACAAAAAAAACAATCGACTCCGACAATTACCCAGATTCAGGCAAGTCACCACAGAGTAGTCCCAGCCGAATCGTAAATGTGCGATAACGACCGTTCGTTCGGGCTTGGTCCAATATGGGGAGAGGTCAATGTTTGTCATCTTTGATCAATTGAATTCTTTCATTTAAATTTTCGGCAGCTACTAGAGAACGGTGACGTTATGCGTGAAGAATTCGCTCCGTTTTGGAACAAGCCATCCGATTGAAAAAATCATGTGTAATTCAAATTTGTTCCGATCTCTGCTAGTAGTTTGTGTCGCTGCCGGGTTGTTCTCTAATAATATATTTATACTAAGTTTCGAGAAGAATAGACTGACAACAATGGTGGTGCTGTGTCAGTTATTAAAGCAGATGAAATAACCCGTGCGGTTATCTCTGAATCGAGAGCCGAGGACAGATTTTTATAGCAACCGCCTCCCAGCTGACATCTTTTAATTGTTCCCCAACTGCATAACGTGAACTCAAACGATGACTGTGACCATGCATACATATGTGAATATATTTTTTTTTGTATACGCCGATATTTATAGGTAAATTAGGAGTTCTGCGGCATATTTTAGTTTCATAGCTTTTTTTTATAATTTCCAAATTCTGAAACTTAGAAGAAGAAATTTAATTTGATTTTTTTTTAGAAAATTATAGTCATAGGTCAGTGTTAAAAAAGATCCTGCGAATTTGTCGGTGGTAGTATATGTACTTGTTGATTTAGTTTAATCCATGGGTTTATGCAAACGTTAACCTTATCTACACCCCCGAATCGACAAACAAAAATTATAATCACTGTTTTCAAAAACTTGGTACGTCAAAAAAATAACTTGAATTAAGAGATCTATTCCATCTTTAGATAAAGAGTTGTACGCAAGCGACATTATTGCAGCCTGAACTTTGCAATAGTGAAATCACCAGTAAAATACGTCGTAGTAGCACCAAAAAAAGACAATAGTGGTACTTTGTAACTACGAATTCTGTGAATCTTTTTCCTAAGATTTTTCCACGTACTGTTTTCAACGCTAAAACGTTTATTGACTTTGTAGATTCGTAATATTGTTAAGCTTTTGGTCCTATATGGATTTGTGTTTCTCACCATCTCTCGATACGACGAGCAAGCGCTAGAAGCATTCGGTTTGAGGAGCAAGTTTACTCCAGTTGTATCCAAATGTTTAAGAATAGCAAAAAAACCTGTTTTTAGAGTTTAAAAAATCTTCTCTTCCTTACTACGTGAGTCGCAGCTTTGATTGTCATGTGCTAATTCATTGATACTAGGGCTCTAGCTTCATTGGTATCAATCATTCCCTGGTTGTCACTTTAACTGCTCCAATAACATCGTCAAAGTTAACTCACATGTAGAAAGCCATAATCAAACGTATTATCAGAAAAATATAAAACCATCCGGGTACAAGCAGTAAACGGGATGAGTCACGATGGCCCAGCTGATTACGTTTGGGTCGTCGCTTGCATTCGCTGTTGACAGCCGGCAGTGACGAATTGTTCTATCAACAAACGAAAAGAACGGCTAACGCTTCGCTGGTGCAAATTGTAAGGCATGAAATTCCCTTAATCTCTGCTGCTTTCCTAATATAAAAAAAAACGCCGGCAGCCTAACTGTTATTTCGTTGAGGGTTGTTTGGGTCGAAAATGGTCGCGGAATAAATACTTGACGAACAGACGAAAATTAGTTTCCAGCTTGTAGGTCGACAGTTCGGTTCAACTTACAAATATACAAGCTTTGTTGTCGCTGAAATGTAACCAACTTTATGGTTCTGAACAAGGTTCTGGTCCAACATTACGAAAAGGCTAATGGGTTTTTAGCACTTCAACCACTTCAAGATTAGAACCTATACAGTCAGTCAGAATCTAAATTGAAACCATTGACTCTTATCGGTTCAGTGTCAGTGATCAATTGCAACCGCCATGATATGCTTTCGAGTACACACAGCTACTCACAAGCTGCATCCATAGATTTTCCTGTCATATTAAACGAAATTGTATGAATCAACCGAGCGCTATGCGTTTTTTGCTAGGCGGATGGGATTAATTTTTTATTTATTTATGAAGTCTTTGACTATTGTCATACAGACTGATTTTTTAAGATTAGCTTATAATTAAATTACATAGCAATTAAATTAGGTGACGTCACGGATTGCACATTTAAACTAAAATTTAGTAACATGATAGTCGAACAAGTGCGAAACAGCATTGAAAACTTCACAACACAACGAAGGAGGGGGTGATTCTGTCCGAAGACTGTCCTGCTTCTTGGCAGCCTAAACATGGTTTGATTACGCAGTCGGCGTGCTGAAACGTATAAGTTCAATCTTTGGGGCAATTGCGGGTAGTCAACGGCCTTTGTCAAGATATCGTAGACGAAGGTACGCTGTAGAATAGTTCTTCTTTGACTCAAAGAAGTCATTGGCACACCTCTCAGAATAGGGTGGTAACCGTACGGGATCTTGCCATGACAATCAACGCAGTGCGTAGCGGAGAAATTTTTTCTGAATCCTTTAGAGTCTTGCGCTGTAGACAGGGTGGTAGAGTGCCCAGACTGGCCTTGGCTGCAGTGGTCGCGGTGTGTAAACAAATGAGAATTTTTGGTCAAACGTTATTCCGAGGCCTTTAATAAAGGTTACTCTTTTGAGAGCGGTGCCTCTCAAACCGTAGTCGTAGACAACGGTTGGCTCTGGTTCTAAAAAAGCTTATATGTACAATTACATTTTTCGGCGTTAACTTCCATACCGTTTAATCCACACCATACTGATAATCGGTCAACGTCTTCCTGAAGCGCAATACAATCCAATATCGAGTCAATGGCCCGGTAGATTTTGAGATCATCTGCGAACAGCAGTTTCGGCGACTCAAGGAATGTTGCCAGGTAGTTAATAAAAATCAAGAAGATAAGCGGTCCTAGATGACTACCCTGGGGAACACCAGGCGGCATGTCGAACACGGAGGAGTGAGCCCCACGAATGTTTATAAAGCTTTGACGATTCAGCAGATGCGAATGCAGCCATTTAGTTGCCCACTCAGGAAATCCATATCGACCTAGTTTTTCTCTTACGATTGTGCGAGGTACTATAACGAAAGCCTTGGCAAAATCTACGTATATCGAATCCACTTGCAGTTTTTTATATGTTGTAGAATGCAAATCGCTGGCATAGGTCATTAGATTTGTCAAGGTTGATCGTTTCTTGATGAGCCCGTGCTGGACATCGGTGAGTATTGGAGTGGCTGCTAAAGAGATTCTCTCGTATATCAGGACTTCTAGCCTTTTCCACACGATGAGCATTTCCTGACTTATGGCTCGGTGAGATTGATGCGATTTTCCACGGAGTAGGAAAAGTACCTTCCTAGATCGATCGATTGAAAATCATGCACAGCGGTGTGACAAGCGAAGCAGCTATTATTAGAACAAGCGATTCTGGAATCCCTTCAGGCCCAGATCCTTTCGAGGGATCAAGAGAATTTAGCACTTTTAGAATTTCTTGTTCAGTGAAAGACTGATGTCATAGCTAGGTAGTGTATCAAAGTAAACATTGTTACAATCACGAGTGACTGAGCTATACACACTGCTTAAAAAATCGGCAAACATGTCAGCTGACTCTTTGATGCTTTCCGATGTGCGTCCTTGAAGCGTCACAGAGATGATGGGATACAGTTACTAAGGCGGCGGCTATTGATGTATTTCCAGAATGCCGAAGGATCTTGTTTCACGTTGCGTTTGATATTAGAAATGCATTGGTTAAAAACAGCGTTGCGAAGAGTCAAACATTCAATCTCTAGCCTTGAGAGCGTTGACTTGTGTTCAGGATCGCCCCTGATGGCATGGATCGATAGCATCAGACCTTTCTTTGATGAAATAAAAACCGCACTCATTCTTTCTTATTTTTTAAACATGTTATTTTTGAGATGTCGACTGTATATTTTAATGTTAATTTTCCGGAAAATCAATCACTTGTTTTGGAAACGAACGATATTTATTTCTATTCCGACGTTTCGGTGTCGTTTAACACCATCCTCAGGGATTAAAATGGTCGTTGTTTACGTGCTTTATGACAATCAACTTTCAGGCGGTACTTGTATCGAATCTTCTTAGTACAAGTACCGCCTGAAAGGTGATTGTTAAAATAGTGAGAACTCAAATTTAAATTATTTTGAAACTAAACCTAAACGCAAAATCCGGATAGTACGCTTTCACATAAAGCACAGAAACAACGGCCATTTTAATCCCTGAGGATGGTGTTAAACGACACCGAAACGACGGAATTGAAATAAATATCGTTCGTTTCTAAAAAATTTGACTGACTTGTCGGAAAAATTAACATTCTTAAAAACATTACAACGATTTATTGAACTGTATTACGACTTAGAACTATTTTACAAATATTCCGAGACAAACTACTTATGCTCCCTTTTGGACCTCTGACTCTGGCCATTCTGGCCTCTGACTTGGCCGCTCAGGCTTCTGATAGTGTTACCGTCTCCGATGGTTGTTGACTGGGAAAAGAGATCGAGTCAAGGATCGACGGTGGCTCGATCCTCCGGAAAAAACCTCTTCGTGTCCGAGGAAAACCGATGATTTTTGGCGGGCCTTATATACGGCCTTAATACGCGCAGCATCGCCATGTTGTTACTGGGCCATTTTCGCATGTTAGCATGGTTTAATGGGCTTGGTGGTCCCAGAATAACTTGTTTTGGTCCGTGCGGTCTCGAAGGGCTTTGAGAATTAAGTTGCGGCGGCGTGTGAATGCGTAAGACGTCCCAGAGATGATCATAGAAGGTTGAAACAGCAACATCGATGTTCAGATTTTCAAAAAGTGTTTGCCTGTTTGTATCCAGTAACATTTCCATAATACAGTCGGTATCACAGTGCATAAAATCCAGATTAAGTGTATTCGGGCTAACGGGATCCGCAAGCTTGTCAGAAAAATAGTCGGGTAGTAAAACAGTAGAATGATGATGTCGGTCGGTATTTAAAATTACGTTTGGAAGGTGTAAAAGATCAGCTAAATCAGGTTTATTCACAAACAGAAAGGTCTACCATCGGCGTTTGCAAGCGAACACATCTGAGAAAACCCGCAAGCTATCGTCGATTCGATGACAGCAAGCTCCTGCTCGGTGGAGGCGTTCACTTGTAAAAATCCATCTGCATCCTCGTCGAAGATCCAAAGCAAATTCGGTAGGTTGTAATCCTCAGCTACAACGATAATATCATTACTACTAATTAACCATATTCATCAGGTATTCGAGAGAGGTACATGTGAGACGCATACGTGGCAGTTTCGGTGTTTGGCCTAAAATAGGCACGGCAGAAATAGACATTGCGACTCCGATCTTTGGTGGTCACAGCCTAGTAATGCCATTTCTTGACTATCCCAAGCAATCAATAGTCACATATTTACTTGAATGAAGGCTTTGTCTGACATAGAGAATCAACTGCTCAATTCCCTTGAGTGAACTTTATGTACCTATTAATGAACTTGAAAGTTGCAAAAGTGATTTATATGTAAGTTGTATGTGACTTATTTCGCCCAATTCCCATGAGTGAACTATATGTAATCATTATTGAACTTGAAAGTTACAAAAGTGATTTATATGTACGTTGTTAGGGACTTGAGTCACATAAAGGGCTCAAACGGGATTTACTAAGTCACAAAAAGTGCATTGAGATGCTTTCAAAATCACATCAATTTGTCAAGTTTGGAATCCGGCGCGTGGCATCATGGCGGCACCATGTACTGAACATAGTAAATAATCAAGGGAGGTGATATGAACCGATGCCAAGAGTGTAATTGAGATAGAGAAAGAATATTTTGCTCAACCTCTTAGCTGAATGAAACTATGATTTCAAAGTAGTAGAAGATTCCTTTGAATTCAGCTACAGTATTTGAAAGACCCAAATACTAGTATTTCACTAGCTACTTGCTAGCATCCTCAGTGGGTTATCGACTTACCCACTGAGGATGCCAACAAATAGCTAGTGAAATACTAGTATTTGGGTCTTTCAAATAATATTTTGCTCATTTTAGGATTTTTTGGAAGCTAAATTAAAAGGCCGCTGGAAGCTGAATAGAAGATCATTAAGACTTGTTTTGGAACTTGAAAGTATCAATAAGAACTTAAATTTAAGCTGCATAGAACGTACTCAATATCAATGATAGGGCTGAGTAAGCTGTACCTGTTTTATGGGACTTTTGGTTGCTTGGGTTATTTTAACGTTCGTCAACGTTTTCTACACCCTACTAGCATGAAGAAATTTTATCTTTCTCGAGCTAACTTCTGGTAGCACATCAATCAGCTCGTGGCTCGTGGTTTGCTAAGTGTTAGTGAATGTCGTTTTTAAGCTTTATTCCCTCAGATTTAAGCTTTTTCTCCTGGAGAGCATTTGAGATGAAAGCTCAAATCTGAGAAAAAAAGCTTAAATCTGAGAAAAAAAAGCCCAAATATGACAAAAAAAAGCTTAAATCTTAGAGATGTGCTCCACACGGATTCTATATCATTGCAGTCCTGTGAGGAAAGCAAAAAACAGTTTTCGTTTCCAACTTTCATTCCTATAATAAGACAAACCCTCGGCCAAACGCCAAAAAGCCATCATTTTGCACTTTTTGTGATGAGTGGTGGCAGAAAGACTATGACAATAAACGCTCGCTCTCCATCTGGTTCAGGTGGTACATTGGTTAAGCTGTCTGATAGATGAAGGTAGAAAATTGTTGTGAGTTCGAATCTCAATATCCAACGGATTTTTTTTTGTTTTATGGCGTATCGAGAAAAACGCGTTTGAAAAGTACAACCTATTTATAATCGCTAATTAAAAATCACTTGGAATTTTTGCATTTTATGAAAAACAAACGATTTTTAGAAGCATCCCCTATATGTTAGAACAGAGAAATATCAATTTTGAAAAAACAACGCGCTCTTTTAGATAGAACCTAGCTCACGATATATTTTGTCTAACCTGTTTATACACCCTTTGCTATTTTCTCATTTTTAGCTTTAGTTATAAGCTCGCATTCATTTGCAACGATGTTTTTATGTTGAATAAAGAGGCAAATTGATTATTTTTAATCAATAAAGAGGCAAATTGATTATTTTTAATCAATAAAGAGGCAAATTGATTATCTTTAACTTGTTTGCGGAGTAGTAGCAAAAAATTTTTCCGGGGTAAAGGGTGTATATCAATGTGATGTCAATTCTGGTTTTAAAATGTTGATAGATCCTTCACTCAAATTGAATTTTTAATGTAACCGAAAATTATTTTCTCAAAAGGGTTTTGCCGTTAAGTAGTGCAAATGTTGGCCTATCATGAGGTGCTGAAAATGGTTTTTGTTAACTTTTGGAGAAAGATCCTTTTCACGTGTTGGTACAGATATCATCTTTGGCTCTGCCTCAGCATATCAACACGCGATGAAAATGATAGAAAATAAGAAAACGAAAACTGGGCGCTCACAAATTAGACACATTAGAAATCCTTCTTGTTTGCATCCATTAAAAATATTTTCAAAGCATAGAACTTACTTTTGACTGCGTTACATAATCCATGAGCTCAAGTTTCACAGTCTCAATCGTTATAGTCAACCATTCATTGTAAGTCTATCAACATCGGTTACCTGTTGAAGAAGAGAAAATATTCTTATTAGTAAGATATCTGTTATGATTGTTAAAAAGAAAATTTGATCGCGAATGTGTAACAGGCTTTGTCTGTATTTTCAATATTGGAAAACAACAATGAAAATACATACCTTGAAAATATGGCGTTTCAAATAATAAAATTCATTTAAGCAACTTTGTTTTGTGATTCCCAATCGGACGTTATACCGTCTTGAACAACCTAGTATGTGCAAAAAACACCTTTTCTAACTATTGGCATTTGGACGTTCTTTACCTTAAAAGGTAAACTGAATAGTAAAACAAAAACAACAGAGTGTTCGCCGATAGTTCACTATGTATTCCTATTTTCTAGTTGTGATTGCATTGCATTGTTTAGAAGATTGGATTTTCGATGACACATATTATCGTCACTAGAATACTTTCATTTGATTTATTACTCTGTTCGAACATCTTCAACAATGTATGCCATGGAAGGCAGTTAGTTCCAAGAACATAGGTTCTGACTATACGGAGAGGATCACAAGAATCACGCCTCGAAAGAATGAGAGTCAGATTCCCGTCCAATAATGTTATGACTGAGCCTGAGATTGTTGCACTCATACGTACTGTCTGTACGCATACATTATGGGAAGAGGCATATCTAAGGTTGAAAGGTTGTTGGAGCTTTATCAACATCAACTTGCCGCAAAAATTCCACCCGCCCGCCTAGGCAGTGCGGAAGTTGACGTGATGAGACTGTTACTGAGACAGAGATGTATGTAAATATTTCTTCTCTACCTCGCCACTCTATCAGCTGTCTATGCGTCCAAACCGTTCTGTGGCAGAAGTGTAGACACGCTATTTAATTGCAACGGTTTCCGGAATGGTGTCAGGGCTCGTTTCGTGATGTGGGCTGAGGAATGTACAAATATACGAGCTGGAAAACTTGGACTGCTGACAGGAATACATAAATCGTTAGAGATTCTCATATCTTTCTTTTTTTCCTGAGATTTGTCAATTCTCCTTATAATAATTTAGTTGAAAAAAAGTTAAATTTACAAAACTGACTCATCGGAAAAGCAAAGCAACGCTACACGTTTTCCAAAAAGTTAAGCAGGGCCCAAAAATTAGCATGTTATCTGTGCACATGTTCACGTTTTCGGTGCATGTGGAAGCTCCATTAATCGAATTACTTTTACTCACAAAAAAAAACTACTGATGCCGCCTTTCAACATTTGGTAACAACAGCTGGCTGGCTGGCTGCATGAATAGATTACAAACCAAAAAAAAGTTGGTAGGTATAGCTGTTCGCAAGCCATTTAGGATTAAGAAACCCTCCGATAGGTCATTGTACTGCGCGGTACTTCTCTAATATGGTGCTCACTGATTCATTCGCAAAACTTAATGTAGAAAATTGTTCGATTTTTATCGATTTACTTTGAAAGACAAAATTGCCGTTTATGCTATATTAAATATAATTTTATAATCACCCTTTCTTTAATGATCGTCAATTCAGGATATCTAAATCTTTCAATATTAATGCTGTGTTTTGTATAATTTATGAATCGACCTCATGACAGTTCCATAGTTTTCTGATTGACTCCACAATCACAATCAATATTCTTCAACCCAAACAAAGAACACGTCAAATTGTTCCAGAGAAAGTTGCTATCTTTAATGGGAGGGATCCAAATCCATTCAGGCAGACAGCAAGAAAACGTCAAATGATGGTATAGGTATCATTAGAATAATTACGTTTCATGATTCAGTTTACCTTTTAAACGACTTTCACTGTGCAGCACGTAAGCGACGTTTAATGCATTGTATAATATTTTATCGATTTAGAAGAAAATTGCACAAAGCACTTCACACATCAACTAGAGAAACTTAATCCTGCCGACCGCCCGCCCGTTATCAAACTAGAACAACCAATCGAAGGACTTTGGGATGCCGCTCGTTGAAGTGTTTACTACTCTTGTTCGGATTCCGTTTTTTTTTTCGAACGATAAGACACTCTCGATTAGTCACTCTGGTTGGGTTGAGTAGTTATTAAAATATGCCAACATCGAACGGTAATTTATGGGTTTTTTTCTGTAATTTGATGACTCTTTCCCGCACTCTTATCATAATGATATCATCGGCTCAAAGAAAGGCGTACAATTATTAATTGTACCCAACTGCCGTTTGTTTTTTTGTTATACGGCTTAAGTCACGTACACTTTTTTTAAATGATTTGATCCAATTCAGATTATTAGTATGAAGTTTAGATCATTAAGTTTTTTTTTTGTTAAAGATTGAGTTGATAATTTTTAGGATTTCATAAGTTTATATAATTTTACTACAACTTTGAAGACTGAATCCGTTCTCTCCTTTCGACTGTCCGAAAATGTTCTCCAAAGGTAGAGGGCCTATAATAAAAGAGTGTAGGAAAAGAGGAGGTCAAGCAAGGTCAACGAGAAAGCTTCTAAGGTCATCGACCCAGGTTGAGGTTGTCAGGCCGATAATCCAAGGTAGGTCGTCGAGCTGGTGCCAAGAAAGCTCGTTGAATCTAATGCACTGGGAGGTCTTCGGACCGGAACCATGGAAGGTCATCAGACTTTTTTACAAGATGGAAATTTGACTTCAAAAACCATAACAGTCTCTCTCTCTCTCTGCTTAAAGCACCCATCACCCGAAAGGAACTGCGTCACGTAGAACTTGATCTCACCATACTTCCGATTTACCCAGCCTGAAAGTCGCGTGATTAACCTATGCGTCCATTTTGCGTTGTTTGATGCGTCCCATGGCTCCTGCCACTTGAGCATTGACGCTGCTCGTTGAGCTTTACACACTCCTTGCTTCTTAACACTCTATATCCTCCGCCAGAGTTATGTCGATGGGAATCATGGAATGGGATCTGTTGCGCTCTACCTCTATGACGGAGCTCCAGGCCGCTCTTCCGTATCGTAGTTTCGACAGAGTTACGCTCGCAAGAAAACGTCTCTGGCTACTCTTTGGACCATGGCAATTCGGCATAATCCAGGCCAATTGATCGATGACTTTCGATGCACTTCCACAACAGCATTTGACATGCGCATCAAAACTTAACGACCATAACTCCAAAGTATTTCAGCTGCTGTTTCGAAGATGTCGTGTGTCCTCCAACAGTAATCTTCATGTGCGGCACAACTATTTTGTTGGTCACGAGCAGAACTTCTGTTTTATGGGCAGCTATCTGAAGCTTAACTCCCTCCATCCAGATGCCAACTTCTTTCTACGGACACCGTTACAAGGTCTTCTACCTCCTCGATTGTTTCGCCGGTGATCATGGGCACCCCTCTGCTGGTAGTTTCAGCGTTAACACCTCATTATACATGGCATTCCAAAGCACAGGTACGAGTATGACACCCTGTGAAACACCCGCTGTAGGGCAGTAGATCGTAACCCAGATTCGGTTTCGTACGTGAAGACTCGATTTTCGAAGAAGCTTCCTATTATTCTGCAGAGGGTATTGGGAACAAGCCTCAAGCGGGAACAAGGTTCTCAGACTTATGCAAATGTGTCTTTGATTAAAGCCACTGGATGATCGTCGGACAAGATGTTAAAGAAAGTCGTCAAAACAGTGCCATTGAATTTCGTTCAGAACTTTAAATGTCGTTGGACTAGAAATCATTGAAAAGTTGCCGAGTTGTAGACATTGGAAGGTCGTTGAACTGGAGCCAGGTAAAGGTTGTCGGACCAGGAGATCTGAAAAGGTTGTCGAGCCAGAAAACAAATGGATGGTCCACAGGAAAGCTGATCATCATCGCTCAGCCTACTACCAGAGATACAGCGAAACTGGAACTTCTGGTGGCAGTAATTTCAGTCAGGTTACTAGGTGAATCCATCGTGCAGAAGCTGTCCACTAAGGTTTCCCGTTGAGTGTTGTTTATTGTTTAAAACATCAACGGATCACATGTTGATCCTAATGATTACTAACTAACAAATTAAAATTAATATCAACATAAAACTACACAATACTTGATACACTTAAAATTTTTCTTCGGAATACGTTCCTTGAGACGTCGAAGTCGAAATGTTCGGAAAACCGATTAAAAGTTTTTAGAATGCCGATGAAAGCGCTGTTAGCCCCGTAATTGTTCAGGCGAATCGGAACTTAGAGCTGCAGTTTCTGGTTTCGTAATCCTCGGGGTCGTACGCTGAGAGGTATGGCCTCCAACAGTTCGGGGCAGTCGATTCTAGATGTGAGAAGGTCCGCTACAACTAGAGCATGTGTGGCATTTCGGCGTACTTGGAGCGTATCTAAGCCTATGAGACGGCAGCGGTTTTCATAGCTTGGTAAACGAAACAGATCCTGCCAGTTTAAGTGTCGTAGAGCGTACCGCAAGAAACGCCGCTGGATAGCCTCGACTCTTTCAGCTCTGTTCTGGTATTCGTATCCGTTCGTATGAATCTTGAACTCCAGCCTTCGGTCGAGAATAACGCCCAGATCGTTGATATGGTCCACCCGGATGATGGTTTGGTCTCCGAGGATGTACTCTGCATGAAGAGGATGCCGCTTATGGGTAAACGATATTACCGAGCATTTACTGCGGTTCAAGGGCAAGCAATTGATATCGCACCAGTGAGCAAAAGCAGTGAATTGCTGTTGGAGGAAGTTGATGGTGTGAAAAAGTTTCAGGTCATCGGCATAAGCGAGCTTTGTGCCACCGAGGAGCGAGAGTACATCATTAAAATAGATCACGAAAATGATCGATCCCATATGACTTCTTTGAGGCAATCCTGAAGAGGCAACGAACTGCCTAGAAAAGGATTCACCAGAACGAACGGATAACTACTTTCGTCCCATTAAGTAACTCCGGAACCAATCCAGTAGGGAACCACAGAAGCCTAAACGTTCGAGCTTTGCGATTGCAATTTCGAGGTTCACCTTATCGAACGCAGCAGAGAGATCTGTGTAAATGGCGTCTGTTTGACTTTTCTTGGCAAAGCTGTCCTGCACGAACGATTTAAAACTCAGTAGGTTTGTAGTCGTGGATCGTTAAGCATGAACCCGTGCTGATCGTTGGAGAAGTGATGCTTGCAAAATGAGAAAATTGGATCCAAAACAACCAGTTCAAACAATTTGGCGATCGCGCATAGAGCGGAGGTTCCGCGATAGTTGCTCACGTCTCTCTTATCTCCCTTTTTTGTGGACAGGAAACATGTAAGCTTCTTTCCATAATGAGGGAAAGATTCCGCAGTCTAGCGATGATTGAAAGATATGCCTGATAGGTGTCAGCAGAGATGGCATAAAACGCTTCAAAAAAGTAGCTGGTATACCGTCCGGGCCCGTAGAAGATGAATTTTTTAGCTTAGCTATCGCTTTTAGGATGGCTGCATTGTCGACCAGAATACCACTCAAAGATGACCCTAGGGGTGATATATTTCCGACAGCTCTGGCCAGTTTCTCCAAGGAAATTCCCCCAGTTGTGAAAATACTAGAAAAATTCTCGGCAAAAAGTTCACAAATTTCTGGATCAGAATTCGCTGTGTCGCTGTCAAGGAACATGTAGGACGGAAGCCCTGGTTCTTTCCGTTCATTTTTTACGTGCTTCCAAATAGATTTCGGACTGGTCTTGAAATTCCTTAGCAACCGATTTAGATAATTCAAGTAGCTACGCTTACTGACTTTTTTATAAGCAGAGTTTAGTTTGCGGTATTCTCCCTTAGTGTAAGGGGATTTGTGCTTGTTGTAGTTTCGGAGTGCACGTTTCTTGGCCGTCTCCAGTCGCCGGAAGAATCTCTTCGAGGAAACATCAAGTTTTATTGAGATCCTGTATGTGTTTGTGTGTGTTTTAAAGTTATTCACCTAGGTTAAATAAAAATTTAAATAACGAATGGTACTTCAAAATACGGTCTCTTCAGTTCGTTACTATAGGACAATGAGTGCAATGAAATATACACACTTAATCTTTTCTCCTGTGGTCGGGACGATTTCGTCCTGTATTTTCAACAGCTGAAATTACAGGACGATTTCAGGACACCAGAATCGCTCAGGAAAACAATTGTCCTGTAGGTTCGAAACGGTTTCCTCCTGTGGTTTTCTGTAAGCTCGGGACCCTTTCCTTCCGCGATTTACAGGGAATTCTGTTTTTTTCCCAGGTTCCTCATCCCAATTTAAGATTTTTCTCGTTTATAAATAAAAACAATGTTTTATTCATTCACACATAAATTAATTTATTGTCACACTTTTTTTTATCACACAACACAATTGAATACTTACAAAATCGACGCAATTGACTAGAAAAATCCTTTTCCCGACCCATTTTGAAAAAGAAATGGTTCAATCGGATCGAAGAGAAGTCGTTAGGGATTCCTCGAAGATGTTGACAAATCGGCTGAACAAGCTGCTGTACGTGTGTCTTTAGCGGTGCTGCTTAGACATTCTGCAAAAACCCCGCGGGGCGCCTGGTGAAGAAGTCGACAGATCGATCACTCAAGCCAAAGAAATTATCTGCGGGACACAATTTCGTTAATCATTAGTATTTATGAGCCACCAGATTACCAAAATGGAACTTACCGATTCTCATCTGGATGATGCACTCAGCACGGCCGACGGAACTGGCAGCGCTTTACGAGACTCCCGTTGGGTTTGTCGTCACTCGCAGTTTGAACAAAAAAAACATTAAACTATTTAAAATTTGTTAAAACTGCTACGAAAAGCAACTGAAAAAAAAAATAACGACGAACTGAACTCTTTCGCGGGCGAATTGAGCTTTTTAGTTTAAACACGTTTAAGCAATGGTAGAAAGAGAAAGAAATCCTTTTGTTTTTTTTATTACAGGAGAACAAGAGAAAAAAAAATTGACAAGAAATGTGTCTACAGGAATTCAGGAGCATACTGTCCTAAATTCACGGAGTTTGTTTGAGTTCCTATGCACTCGTAGGAATGTCGACCTAAATTTCAGGAGAAATGATGTATCACGAAATTCGGGTGGGTTCACGTACGAGTTTCGTGAAAATTTAGCAGTTCCCCTGTGGTTCGGAGAATCGAGGTCCCGAGCGGAATATATGCAATCTAAGTGTGTACCCTCATATAATCTCTACTTCCGTCCAAAATTCTATAGAAATCGTATTTCTAGATCCATGCCTGAAATATTGCACCTCGCATAACTTTTGATCTCATCGATAGACATATTCAAAAACCTCAGACATGCTAGCTTTATATTTCAACAATCACTCTGCAAAATTTAAAAAAAAAATGTAGCGTAGTTTCAGAGATATTGAAGTTTGAATGAGAAAAGTCCAAAAAGTCCGATTTCCGTAGAATTACTGTTTCTCAGGCCACACAAATTTTGTGATATAATAGTGTGATAGTTGATCTATTTAACGAAAAAAATTTGATCAAAAAATATCATCAGAGTAAAAAGTTATGGAAGTTCAAAGTCGAAGCGACAGTGCGCCTGCTTCCAATTTCTATACAATTATGAACGGTACTGTATATATTCTTTAGGAATATCTGAACTTTTATAGAATGCTCAAGTAATAAAAAAAATCCATAAACTGGTTACTTGAATGCTTACTCAGCCTTAAATTAATCATCAATATTTTATAGCATTTTTCTCAGCTTGAAAATTAAGTTCTTATCGAAACTTTCGAGTTTTACTGTCGATAATCGGTAGAAGGCTTTTTAGCTTTCAAATGAGATCGCACTAAAAAGAATTTCTAGGAAAATCAAGCATTCATTTATATCTACCGTTATAGTACCGTTCATAATTGTATAGAAATTGGAAGCAAGCGCACTGTCACTTCGACTTTGAACTTCCATAACTTTTTACTCTGATGATATTTTTTGATCAAATTTTTTGCGTTAGATAGATCAACTATCACACTATTATAACACAAAATTTGAGCTTTCTGCAGTTTGTGTGGCCTGAGAAACAGTAATTCTACGAAATCGGACTTTTTGGACTTTTCTCATTCAAACTGCAATATCTCTAAAACTACGCTACATTTTTTATTGAAATTTTGCAGAGTGATTGTTGAAATATAAACCTAGCATGTCTGAAGTTTTCGAAAAGTTCTATCGATGAGATCAAAAGTTACGCGAGGTGCAATATTTCAGGCACGAACCTTGAAATGCGATTTCTATAGAATTTTGGACGATTCATGAGAACGATATCGTATCCTCCACCAATCAGACAAAAAATGTGACAATGAAGAAAAGAAAAAAGGAATAAATGATCTATTTGTGTTTTGAAATCAGAATCTCGCGATATTGTTTTGATTTTTTGGTTGAAATAGATTTACTGGTTTTTAAACAGAGAATATGATTTTCCTATGAAAACATTCGTCCAAAATTCTATAGAAATCGCATTTCTAGATCCATGCCTGAAATATTGCACCTCACGTAACTTTCGATCTCATCTATAGAACTTTTCAAAAACCTCAGACATGCTAGCTTTATATTTCAACAATCACTCTGCAAAATTTCAATAAAAAATGTAGCGTAGTTTCAGAGATATTGCAGTTTGAATGAGAAAAGTCCAAAAAGTCCGATTTTCGTAGAATTACTGTTTCTCAGGCCACACAAACTCCAGAAAGCTCAAATTTTATGATATAACAGTGTAATAGTTGATCTATCTAACGCAAAAAATTTGTTCAAAAAATGTCATCAGAGTAAAAAGTTATGGAAGTTGAAAGTCGAAGTGACAGTGTGCGTGCTTCCAAATTCTATACAATTATGAACGGTACTGTATGTGCTGTATTGGCTGGTAAACGGTGGATAATGTGCAACACGAGACCCCATAGTGGTCATATCACCTCTTATTCACAACTCCTATCTCTACCTCCCCGCGGTGCCGGCTGGGGTGCGAGTAACCTAAGCGGAGATCGGGTACCCAACCCCGGTGGATGCTTTGGTCGCATGCAGACTGAGAAGGTGGCCGCACGCGTCTGTTCCCCAGGTCAGGGGCGGCGTGCAACAACAACCGAGCGTCTGTTCTCCAGGTCAGGGGCGGCTCAAACAGCGTCTGTCTTGTAGCAAGCGGCTGAATTTATGAAATGCGGCTCCCGCCAGCTATGTCCAAGATGGCAGCCCCATCGCGGGATAGGGACTTTAGGCTAACAACCTACTGCTCCCGATTTGAAATTGTTACGGAATCCGAAAGAAATGACCGACCTGGAACTTTGGCGACGACTTTTAGCATGAAAACACGGACACGAATTGGAACTTGGAATGTTTTAACCCTTGCCCAACAAGGCAAACTGGAACAACTTGCTAGAGAGGCAAGCCGCCTCAAGCTTGAAATTCTGGGACTGAGCGAAGTCCGTTGGCCTAATACTGGAGAACACAAGACACAATCCGGGCAAGTCCTGCTTTACTCTGGCATACGAGGAGAACATGCTACTCGGGAACGAGGAGTTGGTTTCCTGTTAAGCCCGCAGGCCTACGCGGCCCTCATTAGATGGGAACCGATAAACGAAAGAATAATCGTAGCCAGATTTAGAACACGGGTTAGAAACCTTACAATGGTCCAGTGCTATGCGCCAACTGACGTTGCCGACTTGCAGGAGAAAGAGCAGTTTTACAGTCAACTGAACAGCGTGGTTGAGAGAATTCCGAAGGGTGACATTCAAATCCATTTGGGCGACTTCAACGCAAAGATTGGCTCCGACAATCAGGACCTTGAGCGCATCATGGGGCGCCATGGCCTAGGACAGATGAGCGAAAACGGAGAGCTGTTTGAAGAATTTTGTGGCAACAACAACATGGTGATCGGTGGATCGCTCTTCCCCCATCGACCAGCACATAAGGTCACTTGGGTATCCCGAGATGGCCGAACAGAAAATCAAATTGACCACATCTGCATCAGCCGAAAATGGAGAAGGAGCCTTCTTGATGTCCGCAACAAGCGAAGCGCAGACATTGCATCTGACCATCACCTCGTCCTTGGCGAGATACGACTGAGAGTTGCACGTGTCCAACGGCGCGAGGAGAAAGTCGGGTGTCGTTACGACGTCCGCCGGTTGGAGAATCCAGAGGTGAAAAGGGCATACGTTGAACAGCTAGAATCCCGAGCCTCGGAGCTGCCGACAGACGGAACAGTCGAAGAACAGTGGTGTGGAATCAAGAATGCCTTTATCACGACGAGCCATGGTACTCTCGGTAAAGTTTGTGGAAGAAGGAGTGAATGGATGTCGGATGAAACTTGGAGGATGGTCGATGATCGGAGAAAGGCGAAAGTCGGAATTGAGCAGGCATGTACCGGGTCAGCCAAAGCAGCCGCCCGCTTACGATATGCGGAGCTGGAAAAGGCAGTTAAACGAGCTTGTAGACGAGACAAGAGAGCCTGGACAAACTCCCTAGCCGAAGAGGGAGAAAGAGCCGCCGCCAATGGAGATATCCGATTACTTTATGACATTTCTCGCCGCCTCAGTGGTGCAAGGACTAATGCAAGAATGCCGCTAAAAGACCGAGCAGGTCAGTTATTGACCGATCGAACAGATCAGCTCAAACGATGGACTGAGCACTTCGAACAACTCTTCCGAGTCACGAATAGCGATGGCCAACAGAATCTGCAGCTCGAAGCGCCAACAGTAAGTCGCATAAATGGCGTCAACTCGGAAGCGCCTTCGCTGGCTGAAATAGAAGCGGCAATCAAAAACATGAAATCCAACAAAGCACCTGGGATCGATTGCATCCCTGCTGAAATGCTGAAAGCCGACCCTGCCCTATCAGCACAAATGTTGCACCGTCTTTTCGCTGACATCTGGGATACTGCAACATTCCCGGCCGACTGGATGCAGGGTATCCTCGTAAAGGTCCCGAAGAAAGGAGACCTGACAGAGTGCGGTAACTGGCGAGGCATAACGTTGATCTGTACAACCCTCAAAGTACTCTGCAAAGTGATTCTGAACAGGATCCAGGAGAAAATAGACGCCACACTCCGACGGCAACAAGCTGGATTCCGATCTCGACGATCATGTGTGGACCACATCACAACGCTCCGAATCATACTGGAACAAATCAACGAATTCCAGGACTCTCTTCTGCTGGTGTTCGTTGATTTCGAAAAAGCATTTGACCGACTTAACCATGAAAACATCTGGGCGGCTCTAAGGCGACGAGGGGTCCCAGAGAAACTAGTCCATCTCATCGAAGCACAGTATGAGGCATTTTCGTGCAAGGTCTTGCACGACGGTGTCTTGTCCGAACCAATCCCGGTAACTGCTGGAGTGAGACAAGGATGTATTCTATCACCGCTACTTTTTCTAATCGTAATGGATGAGATTCTGATTGGATCGATTGACTGTGCACCGAACCGAGGATTGCCGTGGAATCCTTCAACAATGGAGCAACTGAACGACCTTGACCTGGCTGACGATATTGTTTTGCTCGCCCAAACACAACCAGATATGCAGAGCAAACTCGACGACCTCACCGAAAGTTCCAAGGCAGCAGGTCTCAAAGTCAATGTCGGAAAGACCAAGTCGATGGAGATCAACACAGGAGATCCCTCCTGTTTCCTGGTAGCTGGGCAACAAGTTGAGAAAGTGGAGTGCTTCCAGTATCTTGGTAGCCAGATTACGCCTGATGGTGGTACCAGAAAAGACATCGGAACACGGATCAGAAAGGCCCGATTTGCGTTTGCGAGTCTCCGAAACATCTGGCGGTCACGCCAGATCTCTCTACGAACAAAAATCCGAATCTTCAACTCAAACGTCAAATCCGTATTGCTGTACGGGTGCGAAACTTGGTGCACATATGCGGTAACGACGCGAAAACTGCAAGTATTTGTAAACCGCTGCCTGCGGAATATCATCCGCGCTTGGTGGCCTGGCAACTGGATCTCGAATGAGGAACTACATCGCCGGTGTCATCAAAAGGCGCTAGAAATCGAGATTCGGGAACGTAAGTGGAGATGGATTGGGCACACGCTGCGAAGAGATGAAAACGAGATTTGCAGAGAGGCGCTAGATTGGAATCCAGAAGGTCATCGAAGAAGAGGCAGACCCAGAAATTCGTGGCGGCGAAGTCTAGCCGCTGAAATCCGAACTGTCGACGAGAAT
This sequence comes from Uranotaenia lowii, assembly GCF_029784155.1. Lineage (NCBI taxonomy): Eukaryota > Metazoa > Arthropoda > Insecta > Diptera > Culicidae > Uranotaenia > Uranotaenia lowii. The sequence goes on along the minus strand of NC_073691.1, from coordinate 58,718,113 downwards.
CTTGACTGGGACCAGGTGAAGACGCTGGCTCCGGATCGTCAACAGTGGAGGTCTTTTACCACGGCCCTATGCACCGGAGGATCGGCGCGGGATCATTAAGTTAAGTAAGTAAGTAACTGTATGTGCTGAGCTAAAAAATCTCGATTTTTCAAGAAATTATCGACTTTTGTCCACATTTTCCCCATGGAATTTAGATTCCAATTTTATTTCGCTCTTGAGAAAAAAAATTAAAATATGAATTAATTTTAGAATTCAATTTGTTTATATAGCGGAAAAATGATCCATAGAGAATTTTCCCGGTTTTGAAATGAAATTCCCGGTTTTTTCCCGGTCCCATTTTCAATTCCCGGTTTTTTTCCCGGTTTTCCCGGTTCGCTGGCCACCCTAGGATGCTCACGAAGTTCAAACCAAGCTTTGGAGTTGAACCCTTGATCTTAACTATGGTAAAAAGTTCGTGGTTATTGGGGATAACTGAATGCAAGTAAATCCGTTTCCGCAAGGCAAAGAGTGATGCCTGACTAGTAGACACCAAGTAAATAACTAATATAGAGCAGTTCCATAGATCGCATTCTGTGTAACAGGATTTTACGCAATGTGACATATGTGTTCTGATGGACCAAGAAATTTATGTTAAAACCGAATTTTGGAGGTCAAATTCTTCGAGATGCCTACTCATGAAAAGGTTCCAACCAGATTCCAATTGGTTTTTCCAGGTGAATTTGTGTAAAATATCATGATTTTGCAAAGGTTTTGCTTCTGTGGTAAAAATAATAGATCTATTCATGAATGAAAAAAGTGTGCAAAGATAAAAAAAGAGATTTTATTAGAAAGTAAGAGTATTTCTTGTAATCAACGATAAATTATTTTTTTTATATTTTTGTTTTAAATATAATATTAACACCTTTATTTGCTTCATAGAATTTTTTTCGATCAAATGAATAGTTTTTAAAATACACACGTTTGTAACTGCCCGGATACTAAATGATTATAGCCTTAGTACACTTTCTGTGAATTGGTAGTTTAAGCATTTGTAAGATGCTAGCCTCCGGAGATGTAGGCTTAGAGTTAAATAAATGGAATCTCTTCGAGGAAACATAAAGTTTTATTGAGATTCTGTATGCGTTTGTGTTCGTTTTAAGGTTAACTTTTTTTTTTAATAACGAATTGTACTTCAAAGTACGGTCTCTTCAGTTTGTTACTATAGGTCAATAAGTGCAATGCAATATACCCTCATATAACCTCCACGCTTTGCATTTACATTTGCGGGTCTCCGGAACATCTGGTGCTCACGTCAGATATCTCTACGAACGAAAATTTGAATTTTTAACTCAAACGTCAAATCCGCATTGCTGTACGGGTGCGAAACTTGGTGCACATATGCGGTAATGATGCGAAAACTGCAAGTATTTATAAACCGCTGCCTGCGGAATATCATCCGCGCTTGGTGGCCTGGCAACTGGATCTCAAATGAGGAACTACATCGCCGGTGTCATCAAAGAGCGCTAGAAATCGAGATTCGGGAACGTAAGTGGAGATGGATGAGAAGATGCGAAAAGATGAGAACTGGATGTGCAGAGAGGCGGTTGAATGGAATCTGGAATGACATCGAAGAAGAGGAAGACTCAGAACCTCGTGGCGGAGAAGCCTAGCCGCCGAGATACGAACTGTCGGGACTAAGTGAAGACGCTGGCTCCGGATCGCCAACAGTGGAGGTCTTTCACCACGGCCCTACGCACAGGAAGATCGGCGAGGGAACATTAAATACGTAAGTAGGTAACCTCTACGCTTCAAAGTCCGCTTGCGACTTTTTACCTTTAACTCCACCCAGATTCTTGAACCTTCGCTTAGAAGGTCTTTGAGGATCCGAGTTCCTCATAACTCGAGGTCTGATATCCTCCCTGTGTAGTGGCGATTAAATGTAGCGAGATTATTCTGGAAGCGCAGCTTTCACAGCACACTCCCCGTACTTCACAATTTCAAAAAGGTACTCCCTGTTGTATCGAAAAGTCCGTAACAGCCTTCACAAATCACGGCAAATGCAATATCATTATTTGGTTTTTGCCAAGGTGTGAATATATTCAGGAGGTGTTACCGAATATCGAATTCCCGATTCAGCCATTTTGGCTATGTAGGCTATGCAACTATGCGGAATTCATGAAGTTTGTTTACCAACAAACCACAGAAAAGCTGAGCAAAAAATAAACAAACTCATTGAGAGCCCCGCTCACTCCTCGCCTACTTACTGTGAAAGTCGGAGAACCTAGTGTATCAAAAAACCTTGGTTTTTGCCTGTTAAGAGTTTTCAAACGGACATCCGATTTTTGATATCGGAATGAACTTGCCAAATAAAAAAATCAGAGTTGGATTTTACAATCAGTTGAAACAATATGCCATACAGATTTTTTATGATTATTTAGACATCCAAAACTGATATTCAATTGAAGGCAAAAAAAAATCAGGATCACAAAAACGCCGATTAAGTTCAATCACGGCGAGTACAATTTCGGCTAGTATAAGTTATGGCCCTCCAGATCCCCAACTGGTTCTTAAACATAATTTAACTTATGGCTCCGCAGAGATTAGTCCAGTAGCAAGTGCAAATAATGGGCGGTGAGTAACCGCCCAAAGTCAGCCAACTGTAGTATAACGTGATACTGTCGTCGACGTCGTCCATATCTAAGTGTATACCCATATATATCGGTCTCTCTACTCTAACTAATCAGCACAGAAGAGTTATGGCGGAGAAAATTGCGGCGCGCACCTTTGCGGTCGCCATCCATTGCAGGGATTTTTTTTGTTGAGAGAGGTTCCCGCCGATTGGACTTTGCTTGGTAGAGTGTTAAAAAACTCCTAGAACAAAATTTTATAAATTACTAAGTAGAAACTAAAAAAAAATCAGACCAAGGAAAACCAATTCGAATTTTAAAATTTTTATGTAAAGCTATAAAGCATATGAATTTACAAAAAAACGGAATCTTCATCTGCACCCTAGTGTTCGGCCATGTACATATACGATTCTAAGTTCTACGTAGAAGCTGAACAAAAAAACTCTACTCATTGACAATTGCAGTAGTGTAGTATCGCGTATCGGTCCGGGCACAGTTGGGATTCCCCCCACATTTAATTGATGGCCATTTAGCTGCAATTGGCGGTATTCGCTTATATCTGGCATCTGGGATGGGTATCTACATATATTTGCTTATTTATTCATCGACAGCACCAGAGTTGCTCTCGGACAAATTGACGTTACCAGGAGTGCACGGTGCAAGATGGTGGGCGAGGGCGTTCAAAAAATATCGATTATGTTACGTGGTTGGTATTCTGACCTTGGCATTACACCCTGTTATTCTTTTTCAAAGGAAATTTGATATTAAACTTTTTTTATTAAAAAAAAAACCACCTGAAACGAACCGATTTTTTTCAACAAAATTTCCTTTCCTAAGACGCCCAAACACTTGAGGTCATCCGTCTTTGGCTGGTAGCTTAAACCAAAAAGCTAATACATTATTAATGATTTCACTTTCATCGTGCTCCCGCACCCAATGAAGGTTACTGAATTGGAAAAAAACGGATGGGAAATCTGGCCGGGCCAACCAGTGTATGTGAAACACATGAGAAGTCGGTCTATACGTCTAGTCAATTAACTGAACCTGCCCATATTTCTTATTATTTCAAGAAGTGGCCCACCCAATCAATATTCGATTGAGGACAGATAGGTTAAGGACAAAGACTGTACGGTTACCGTTAACGTTTGAGACTGAACTTCGTGAATAATTTATTGGAAAAATTCTATCTCGTAGGAAGTCTCACGATATAATAGGAGTTGAATATAAAAAAAGATCGAAAGTTCAAAATTCAAAAATATTTCTATGATGAGACATTTTTAAAAACAGTTTTAGTGTAACTAGTATCAAATTTCTCTAGCACGATTGCATGCGCTAATCGAATTGATTGCCCCCGGTAGCGGGATTTTTTATCACCGGGTAAAATCTGCATACATAGCATAGTCTATATTTACGCACCTGTAACCCGTAATCACTTTCCTTCTCGTGTAGTGTACCTAGTATAAGCTATAAGTACATATATTTTCTCTCCGACTCGCTACTACTAATAGTGCAATCGACGACTAGGCAAGCTGCTGAGCTGAGCTAAGCAGAGCCGCAGTAAATACCTGCATAATTGAATCGGCGTATAATCTTGTTTAATCGTATCGTTGTTCACAGGTTTGAAATTGCTGCTGGAATCGCTAAGGTTGTTGATAAGCTTCTGCCGGGTCGAAAATTTCACAATTAGGGACATCGAATATCGGACAAATCTATTGAAGACACAAATAAATCTTACAGATTTTAAACAAAAATAAATCGAAAACTCTGCCCATTTTGTATCAAGCAACCCACCAGATGATAAAGTTCAAATTTTCCAGTTGAGTGGAGGAATATGGACAATTCCTAAGCTTCACTGAAGTGAAAACAAAAAAAAAACGATGATGCTCTGAACGATGGCGTTTTGCCTTGTATGGCGACCGTCAAAAAATGGTTCAACAGTTTAAGTCCGATTTGATGAGGTTTCTGAGCCTGCTTCGTGCTCTCTGAAGATCCATCGTTAAAAGCTGAAAAATTTCATCGGATGAACCTGCTCTATCGATCAGAAAGTAGATCGCCAGTGTTTTCTGGGCTTCACAGTTAATGATCTCCACCGACTACATATCAGGTGTAGGGAGGACAGTTACACTAAGCTCATCTATGTCGAATATTGGACCGATTTGACACCGACTTGTAGAACATCTATCTCCAGGTATTTCTCCAGAAACTGATCCTTCTACTGAAAACGTGTCTACTGTCTACTGGATACAGTTCATCATGTACGTCACCTACCCGTTGACTGGCACTTAACAACAGCATCTGTGGGACAGCTCAGAGCAGAGGAAGGTCAACCATCAACTGATCTCGAGCGAATTGTTCCTGACTGGTCATGGATGCTTCACCACCACCACTAGACCCTACTTTCTGTGACGTACCAACACACTCATGTAGTTCACCAGGACCAGGGCTTGGTAAGGGATCGCCTTCTGACTGTGACTGCGTGAACGAACGAATGTGCGCCGATTGACTTCCACAGCCATAAGCATTCAGTTGAATGCGAAACGGTCGCAGTCATTCTGCCGTTTCTTGACTGCTTGTATGGTATTCGCTGCTGCAGCTTTACGAGAGATGATTTTTTAGTCCTTCATTCTACCGCTCCTCATTCATACCGAAGGTTGCAAACAGAGAGTTTGAACGAATGGAAGCGGGACTGCGATTCTGCCAAGGTTAAGGACATTTTTCGCTCTCAATTTTTCTCTCTGGTCGTAACATTCGTCGTGTGGCTCGTGCTGCTACTGCTAGCCCCTACCAACCAACTAGGTAAAGCGTATGGAATGTGTTGGTTGGGTTGGGTGGAAAGTTTGTATCACATTTGAAAAAATGCTGAAGTAATTTAAGCCACTCTAGAACAAGCGATTTAATTATTTTAAACATGATCATTCAATGCATAAACTAATGCTTAGTTCTTTTAGAAATGAGATGCTGATAGCTCATTTCTTAGTAATTGGACATTCAAAACTTTTAAAGCATTTTGTCTTGATGATGCATTTCTGGAAGTGAAGTTAAAATATAACCATTAGACCGCTGCAAAAACGACTTTTTGCTCCCATATGTTTTTTCGATGCCTTTTTGGCCACCAAGCATCAGTGCAAAATTTGAGATAATTTGGTTGATTTCTGAATCAGCGCAAAGCGTTTCAATTTTGTATGGAAATTTGTATGAAAAAAAGCACATTAAATCGCCCAGAAAATTCAAATAAGCTCGAAATAAACTCGGTCTTTGAATTTTGGTTTTAACTATTCTCAAGCTTCATTTTTTGCTAACATGACAAGCAGCTAAGCATTTCATGAAAAAAGTTATAAACATTTCAAAATTAAAAAAAAAACGGAATCCATTGAAAAGTACTTAAAAAGGCAGACTTTACTTGCTAGAGCTTTTCATAATTTCATGAAATGTTTTTGCAAAGATTATAAAAATCAACAAAAATTCTGGCAATTGCAAAACATTTTTTTTTTGAGAATTTTTATTCTCATCCTACGGTTACACAGCTTTCAATTAAGCAGTCAAAAAGGTTAAAATCAATTAGATTATTTTGAAACAAAAAAAAATGTATAACATTCAATATCTTTACTGAGATACAAGTTACGTTTGTGCTTTGTTCACATGAATGTTACAACAAGAATCAAGCAATATTTTTCATCCAAAGTTATATTTTTAGAAACTCGCAGTACATCTCTAGGAGATTTTTTAATATTTTTCTTTTGTTTTTCCATATAAATTTCCATACAACATTAAAACTCGTTGCGCTTATTCAAGACTGGATGGATCGCTTCAAAAAATTGTATTGCTATTTCTGGTAGCAAAAACAACCAAAAAAAGTTAAGGGAGGTGTAAAAATTTAAAAATTGGAAATTTTCATACAAGGCTTGCAGCGGTCTAATAACCATTGATAAAGACTCAAAACAGCAATTTCATCGAATATAAATCCAAAAATAATTCACTATGATTTACATAATGCATTGCACCAAAATCATGTCTTCGGACGCGTTGTAGAGAATTGGTTTTTAAAGAATAGAAAATTTTACACTGAAAAATAATGAAACCTTTTAAATATGGGGGAGTGGGGAATCATGGGTCACTATTTTCTTTGTTCCATAACTTTTATATTATAAAAGATAAAATGAAAATAAAAAACTTTCATTTTATCACATTTTCAAGGTATCATTTATTTTTTATTTTTGAAAAGGTTTTTTTTCAGCAAGTTCTGACTGTTTTTTAAAGAGCTATTTTGACAAACGGTGGAGAATTGTGGGCCACTAAATCCAAATTGTCCAAATAACATGCAAAGTTTATCAGTTGACCCAAAACTGTGCTTTCATAATTCATTTCTTTATTTTCAAGCAATTTCAGATTATGAAATAAAACAGATAGTTGCGTATGATCGAAAAAACTTAAAAACCTAGCAGGCGAACGTTTTGGCAACATTCTATACATATGATGGACAAAATATTTTTTATAACTCTTCATTTGGCATAAGAATACTTTACAGAAAGGGAAATCGTAATTTAAGTTCTAAATGTGTATATAAACATAAAAATATAGGTGGTCTAAGATAACCTACAAAATGTGGCCCACCACTGCCCACAAGCTATGGTTTGCAAATTGGTTGCGTTTATGTGACTTCTTATTGATGTTTCATCGAACATTCCTTTTCCGCGTGAAAAAAATGGCAAAATTAAGATCACAAGCGTATGAACAAATATTATTTTTATGAATTTAAGGTTCCCGATCGATGCAATTTGCGAGTGCTTTTTTTTAGCTTGATAAATAAAAGAAGCATATGATGCGTATTTAAGTCAACAACGTATAGAAAAATATGCCTATGCGGAGCAACGACGATGACAATTGGATTGAAATTTTTATCACAACACACACACACACACACACACACACACACACACACACACACACACACACACACACACACACACACACACACACACACACACACACACACACACACACACACACACACACACACACACGCACACACACACACACACACACACACACACACACACACACACACACACACACACACACACACACACACACAGACACACACACACACACACACACACACACACAGACACAGACACACACACACACACACACACACACACACACACACACACACACACACACACACACACACACACACACACACACACACACACACACACACACACACACACACACACACACACACACACACACCTGAAATATTATAACATGGCCCACGTTACCCCACTCTCCCCTATAAAAAGTAAGAAAAAATTAAAATGACATTTTTTTTAATTTTTATCATATAACTAGCAGACCCGGTAAACTTCGTCTTACCATGTTCAACTTGGCGTCCATTTTCCATTTTTCCTAGTTTTCTTTACATTTCCCTTCTTTTCCTTTACTCGAATCGTCCCGCTTGATTCTATCAAAATTAAACCTAAGAATTTTAACTCAACGGGTCTTTTAAAATCCAATTTTTGTAACTTGTTCCATAAATAACTGTATGTTGATAATATGTTTGTTTCATTTGCTGTATTCCATTTAGTAGATTTATTTCGTTTTGTTCGAGTTCACATTCAGGATTAAACCGAAAAAAAAAATTTCTCATTTATTGGAATATATTGCTTATGAATCTTTTTTAAAATAATTAATTTAATATGTTCATTGACACGTGCGGCGAGATGAAACGCTAGGTAGAAGAATTTGTAAAGGCATGAAGAATAGGCGGATAGGCAAGCATCAGATGAGCTTCGTAGGATAAAGTTTGGATAGGTGTTGAAACTGTAAGTCTAGGGCATTCTTATTGGAAAGCATGAAAGTGTGGTGGTACGCCTTTGCCGTACAACAGACTACTCTGTATAGGAAGCGTGATCGACTTTTTGATCAACACATTCCTAAACACAGCAGGCCAGTTGGACTGTGTATTGTCAATACACAGTCAGTTTTTAAAATAGAATTTTGAATATCGGGACAATTTTTGAAGTATTTGCCGAATATTTGATATATGATATGATTGATATATTTAATAACGCAGCGCATTCCCAATTAGCTTTGGATGGTATTTTTTAAGAGCTGAAGAAATGAAACACATTAGAAAAGATTTTTTACTAACCATTTTCAAACAGCTTTTTATTCACCATCCTCATGCTTCGAAGCAGTTTGAATTAAAATCCATATTTTCACCAAAATCATTTCCAAAAAGTTTCGCCTGATACTTAAGTTATAGACTTTACACATTTCAACTTAAAATGTTCCCAATCAGCATTTGTCATGGCAATAAATCTGACGATTTTGTATACTGCAAATGAACTTATTCTAGCAAAAAATGCAAAATAATTCCTTTGAACTTTAACCCAATGAATCAAAGAAACGATTGGTTTTTAAAAGGGGAAAACATATGTTTAGATAAATTCTCCCATTATTTTAAAGATTTTAATTGAAGCATTTAGATGTTCTGATTTCAAAATTTTCTGAACATTGTTGGTGGTGATCTGCGATTTCATTTAGGATTATGTAGTATTTTTAAGATTTAATAACATTTAATTGAAAAGCAGAGTTTTTAAAATTTAATAGGTCGAAAAGAAATAATCTGTTCATGCTTCGATGGTTTCATGAGTTCATTTCAAAAAATGTAACACCGGGGCAAATGCAAACGAATATCGCCAAAGTTCAACTTTTAATTTTCTGAAAAAAAAATTTTCAAAAAAAAATTAGTTATGTTGACAAAAAGAAATATCGAAGTATACATTTGTCCCATTTATTGGGGCAAGTGAAAACACATAGGTCTTTTTCAGATGCGTTTTGGAGATAAAATTCTTGAATTGTTGATGTTTCATTGCTGAATGGCGCGTTTTTACTTATTCTACCTAAGAAATTACAGGAATTAATATAACTTTTAACACTTTCAGTTCATATTAAAAGTTCATCATAAAAATCTGCTGCCCCTGGAATATCAATCACAAAAAAACTTTTCAACAAAAAAGTGAATCAAAAGTCTCTTCAATGTAGCCAAAATATGTAAAACAAAAACATACATTTCATGTTAAGTTTGTACTTTAATTGTGTGTAAACAAACAGTAAACGTGTAAACAGTTTTTTGATAAATGATTAAAAAAAAAGTGTTGAGTTTATTTAATCAGATGGTTTTTTTGGGCCCAACAACTTTTAGATGAAGAAATAATGTATACATTTTTTGTAAAAATTGAAAGTTTGCCTTGCTCTAGTCTACTTTCTTAATTGGAAGTTCTTCCGGAGAATGCATATCCTCACTTTTTGTTATTGAAAAGTAGATTATTTCAACTTACGTTTGCAAAAAATTTAAAAGGTCATTTTGCCTTTAAAAACTTCAATCCTTTCTAATCTATTTCAAAGAACAGACTCCTGTTAAGTTAATGTGTCTAGCGTTCTAGGCGTATTGGATTATACGAAATTGAATGTAAAGCTTCCCAATTTCTTATTTTCAAACGTCCTCAAAGTGTCATTATTTCATATTTATCATTACCAAACTCATATTTTTGGACAACAATTTACTTCTTAAATTAACACGAATTAAAAATGGTTTTAGTATTTGAAATTGTTTAGGTACATGGTTTAAAAATATCAATCCTTGTCACATCTAGGCGTCATTTATTACCATGTGCTGTGTACAAAATAAGCAAGGAAAAAAACACATCTAGGTTGCATGCCACGTGCATAAGAAATATAAGTACTTGGTTGTGAAACAGGCGCCTAATTTTTAAATTTTTCCAGCGATCAATGAACAGTATGCCTTGGTTACTATTATCTTGCAACGACGTTTGCTAGCGACGCCTCGCCCATGGAGACGGAAAACAAACCCCTCAAAGAAAAGAAAATTTCTAATAATGGATGCCTGACTTTTCAATTTTAGATTTTGGCAAAACAAAATTTATTTGTTGTATTCGATCGGCAAAATGTCAATCTGACTCACATCTAGGCGTCATTCATAACCATGTGCTGTAGAAATGAGCTAGGAATCAAGAACAAAAAAAAATCACATCAAGGCATCATATCGCCACCACTTGCAATGAAAATATGCTTGGTTGAGAAATACGCGCCAAAATATTCTCACTGATCAGTATGCTATGCCATAGTTACTATCTTCTAACGACGTCAGGTGGCGACGCCTCGACCTTGGAGACGAAAAACAAACCGCCCAAAGGAAAAAAAAATCTCGAAAAAATGGAAGCCATGACTTTCATTTCATTCAAAAAACTACAAATTTAATAATTACTGACAATTGATGCTACTTTGTGTTGTTTTTATTCGATATAAACCGATTCGCATGGCTACAAAATATTCGAAAAATAATTTCATTCGAATCGTTTGGGTCATTTCGGAGGAGTAGTACTACAAACACCGTTACAAGAGAATTTTATATAATAGATGTAGAAGTCACTCGCACTCCACACAGAACTGCTGCACCGAATAAGCATATTCACTTCTACCTACTCAGTGACTGCGGTTTGACTGCTGAGGTGAATGTTTTTTTCGCAGTCGTTTGACTGCAAAATGACCGTGGACGGTAGAAGCATGAATGGAGTTTGAGCAAAGCAGGACGAATTGAACGAGAGAGGATTTCTAAGAGAGATGGAAGAACGAATGCGACACGAATGCTCCCAGTCGGGTTTGAAACGAATGGCTTGCGAAGGACCGCACAAAAAGGAATGCATGCAATTGACTGAGCCAGTGTGTTGACTGCTGATGAAAAAAGGGATCGCCTCAAGCCCTGACCAGGACTATATTTGCCTTGCAAAGGGACATGCAGTAGAACGCAAACGATGTAAGACCCGCGACGTAGTGGATCTTGTGGGTAACTCGGGTGTGTTCGAGAAGTGTCGTTTCCTACGAGTGAAGTTGCGGGTTGAAGACAAGATTTCCTCCGCAGTGGATCTCACGGGGAAAAGGGTATTTCCCTGTCGAGGGATATCCTTAGTGAAAAATGGCTTTCCGAGGCCGGGCAGGCCACATGAGTCGGTGAGATGACATCACCGTATCGTGCAGGAATGCTTCACAAACGAGTTGCGAGTCCAGGATGAGCGAATTCTGATTGGCAAGTCTTGACAGGCGGAAAGTCGTATAGCATAAAGATTTATGGTTTGTCAGCTCAAAAACTAAAACAGAAGACCGGACCATGGTCGGAGTAGACTGAACCAATTAACAGGGAGCTTCCGGATAAAATGCTTCCGACTTATGTTACGAGTTCACTAAACATCAATCGGGGAAGGGGTACTATCTCAGATCCCAGATCTCAGGTTTCATGTCTGATGTCTCAAGATCTGTGTCCCAGGTGAAACAAGTTGAGCACCACTGACTTTCACTGTGTGCTGCACGGCTAACTTTTATCCAAAACAAAAACACGCAAAACCCAAAACTTTGTAGCAGTAATCACAAATTACTCTTACGATGTATTAAAAACCTAAGCTATCTTAACGTAAGGTCTACCCACTGGCCCGTTTTCTACCGCAATTTACGAAGACAATATCCAAAACGCAAAATTCGTATCATAGCTCGGTTTCCTGGGTATCACATAATCTGGCAGCTCTTCCTGGCTGCACTGCTCAACAGGCACGAGGTTATTGCCCGGAGCACTTCAATGTCTTCTTCCGGCTTGGCCATGTGATGTCTGATCGGCTCACAAAAAAGCTATTCCAGATCTTAAACAACGGCCTTATAGAAAAACAAACATGGGTGCGCTGTTTCTCAAGAATTTCTGCAGCATCGGGTCGGTATTCGTAAGCTGCACACAAAACTTTCGAGGCTCCACTTAGCAAAAATCAGCCATTACTTTCCGTTAGCAAAAAACTGTTTTTATTATTGAGTTAGCAATTTCTCATTCCGTCATGAAAATTGCTCAACTTGAGTAAAAAAAACCCATTTGCTACTGTTTTAGCATTTACAGTAGCACGGACTCAAACCGCGATCAATTTGTTAGTTGTTTTGTTTTTCTTTTCGGTTCGAAAATAAAAGATGGATGGTTTTGTACGCGTTTTCCCAAATTATGTTGGTGAGCGAAATTTAGATACATTTAATTGTTTATAATCGTAACACAACATATATTTTGTTATTTTTCAGGTTCTAATGTTTCCCCAATAATAAGTTTTACGGATCTAGTCGCATCTGAATAGCCAACGAAAAAAAATACGACAACTTCCGAGGGTTTTAGTGTGCGTAACCGGAACTCTCGTCCCGTCCCTCTGCCATCCGGATGATTGATGAATATGGACGGTGGCTCGATGAGCAACTAACAGGAGTTGTCCCACACCCCAGATTTATCAGGTTATCGTTGGAGCTAGGTTCGCACAAGGCAAAGGAAGTTGGTGGTTGCGGTAAGTTTCCAAATATTTGTTAAAAAGATTACCGAAATTAATAGGAGTATGATAATGTCAGATGCAGCAGGAAGATCCCGCGCCGCTCGGCCCGGATCTCATTGTTCGGGAAGGAAAGTTTGGATTTTGGCACTCGATTTGATGACTGGCGCACGAGCACCGTTATCGAAACGAAGAGGACTGCAGCGGCCTCCACCACTTGTAAGGTGAGCACTTTACATGGCATGAAAAGGGAAAAGTTTAAAAAAAAAGTTTCCTCTTATTAGATGACAAATTAAATTTCAAAATTAATTTGAAAGAAAACACTTTAAGGGTTTTTTTTTTTAATTTTTCCAGGTGTTTGGACAGCTTGGGTTATTCATTGATCGCTGTATTGGCGGGTGAGTACACTTTAATATTTGTTTATTTTTGTGAGTTGATGTACCTAGAAGATTGATTTTTTTAACCTAAATGAATGAATAAGAAAAGTTTAATTGTAATTATTTGATTCTGAAGCATCAAATTTAAAATTTAAATGTGAATCTTAGTCGTCAATCTACTTTTGAAATCGGATTCTTATTTTACTTTTAAATTGGTGAGAATTTAAATTTTACTTGAAAACTGAATTTAACTTTAAAACATAATCTAACCCTGAACATGTAATCTGACTACTTTTTTTTTTGTAACTTCTTTATTTAAAATGATTCAATTTAACCATGAAGTCTGAATCATGAGCTAAAAGTTAAATTTCAAATGAAATAATGATATTTTAGTGATCAGACATCAGTAAAAATGTAAAGATATCATGTGATACCATTAAACAAGAGATATACTCCTCTGACTGACAAAATCACAAAAAAATTGAGTCAACATATAAAATTAAACCTTAAGCATCACCTACTATAAAAGTATTTTCTGAGATTTTTTATTTGTTTTGTTTCAAAGAGGTAGTGCTGCTTTTAATCCCATTTGAAACAGTATCATTCAATTAATCCTATTTATATCCTAGATGCTTTTTGTGCCTATCAATAATTGTTACTGCATGAACTAATCTTGTTTGTCGATGCATTCGTTGCCTATTGTTAACAATTGGATTGGTGACAGGAAAAACTTCGTCATGTGTGTGGTGTTGTTGAGCATTTTTTTTTAGAATTCAGGTTTTCAAGTTCTTCAACCTGACTACGAACCTCGGATTTCGATTTTTTTTAAATCGTAGTACAAATTCCTTTATCTGCTCCACAATTTTAACTGAATTTCAAATCATAGTCATAATGTATTTTTTTTATTTTTCTTATGAACATTTTTAAATTTGAATGTGTAGCTTTTTATGGTAAGATTATTGTTCTTCGTTAGTGTGTCGTTTTGTTCAAAAGAATTTTATTCTCTCTTTAACTTTGTTTTTCAGATTTGCTGATTGAATATCAGAAAACTAATCGGGCACAATGAGGTCGTTCCGGGAATGGGAATACAAGTGTAAACTCCTTGGTTTACTCAAGTGCTGTTTGAGGTAGACTCACTTATGCTTTACCACAATTATAATGCTTGCGCTTCGGGTGTACAACTGTCACACCGTTCTTCAGTTGTACTCCAAAGAAATAGTGAAAATTATACTGGCAATGGAAGCACATATCCCACGGAGCAGCAATATAATCGAAAATAAATTACAGATAATAGTTCAAATAAAGTAGTTTTTATTTTCAATTATTGGAAAGAAATCAACGGGTATTTTAAATTTAATTTTAACTCAAATTCTAGCAAACGTTAAAAAAATGTTGCTAAAATTTCAGCAAACAACGTTTTTTTTTGCTATAAAATTAGTAAAAATTTAGTCTGGACACTTTTGACTATTTTGCTAAAATTTTAGTAAAAAAAAAATGCTAATTTGATTGCTAAGTATTTAGCTGGTCAAATTTGAGCAAAATTTTGCTAAATTCCGGCCTCAGAAATTTTGTGTGTGGTTCTACCTTCCGCTTTGTTCGGATGGGCCATGAACCGTTGTGGCAGGATATTGTCGCCTTCAACTCTATCGTTGCCTAGGAGTTGGAAAGTATTAACGTCCGATTTGTGCTAACCGACTTTTTTTCGTTCACCTGTAATCAGCTTTTGGATGAACGGATGGCACGAAAGAATGGATGGAAGCAAAAACGAATTGTACCTCACAATTTAGCACCTTTTCGGGCCACGATGTTATTTTGCTTTTGTTTACTTCTCTATTTGTGCGTGTTTGACATTCCACACTATTAAATCTTAACACTGAATTTTGACTCAAATGAACCCAATCAAACTCAAAATTAAACATCCACTAATTCCTAATTATAACGCTACACAGGTCTCATGTAGGTCTTGTGATTCAGGTCTTGTGTTCCAAGTCTTGTGTCCCAGGCCTCAGGTCTCAATTCTTTAGTCTTAAGTCTGAGGCTTTGGAGTTTTGTAAATCTGGCATTGAGATCATGAATTTTCGAAGGTTCAGCATTCATATTTTGAATTTTTGACTGTCACGTTTGGATTTTTTTAAATCAGTAAGTATATTGGAAAAAAGGCATTTGATATGTGTTAGAGAAACGGCAATGATATCTTTAAGATGTGATTTGGAAGTTTTAGCAGCAAAAGTTAAAAGATCAAGAATATTTTGGTAAACATTTCTGAACTATTTGAAACTGAAACTCTCATGATTTGGCATTGAGATCCGTGAAATTTATCATTATTTTTTCTAGTGTTTGTGCTGATATTTTGAGGACTCGGCGTCGATAGCTTTAGCGCGTTGATATATTAAAGAAGATAATTTGCGATTTAAAAAAAATCCTGGAACGGCATCACGCTGGGCAAACTACTGCGTCCTTCTTTGAGCGATATCGAGGAAAGCATATACGGCGAATAATACCTTCCACTAACCAAATCTTGCAGAAACCATACGTCGAGTGATTTTCTATGATTTTTGAGCGAATCTAAGGCTTCGTTTAGTTAGTATCCGGAATCACTTATTGGGTTGCAGCGGCAGCGAAAGTGACCGCTGCTAAAAATCATTTACAGTAGTTTTTTAACATATACGCCCTCTATTAGTGGTAATCATTTCACGGTGTTTCGTGCAGTGATTCAAAAGTTTTTGAAATGCAAGCCGAGAGATGAAAAAAACAGCACACCCATATTGATAATTCGGGAAACTCAATCATAACAGTGATGAAAAGAAGGGGGGCCAAATGACTCCCTTGTGGTACACCACTGTTAATCAAGGAAGTATCGGACCTGACGTTCCCTAACTTCACGTATTGGTTTCTTTGAATGAGGTATGGATGTATCCATTTTGCTCGCGCATCGCGAAAATCCGAGCTACTCGTACGCAAAGCTGGCTAAATCGCTAGAAGTTGCCAAATCAACCGTTACAAATGTAATTAAAGTGTTTGGGGAACGTTTGTCGACAGCCAGGGAGTCTGGATCGGGGGATATAGAAAACCGGAAGCCGCTGAGACGACAAAGAGAGTTGCCGGTAGTTTCAAGCGAAATCCAAACCTTTCTCTCCGAGATGCCGCAAATAAGCTGGGTGTATCGTCTACAACCGTGCATCGAGCCAAAAAACGAGCCGGACTATCGACTTACAAGAAGGTAGTGACTCCAAATCGCGATGATAAACAAAATACGACGGCCAAAGCGCGATCCCGGAGGCTGTACACGACGATGCTGACGAAGTTTGACTGCGTGGTAATGGACGACGAAACCTACGTCAAAGCCGACTACAAGCAGCTTCCGGGACAGGAGTTTTATACGGCAAAAGGAAGGGGATAGGTAGCAGATATTTTCAAGCACATGAAACTGTCAAAGTTCGCGAAGAAATATCTGGTTTGGCAAGCCATCTGTACCTGTGGCTTGAAAAGCAGCATTTTCATAGCTTCCGGGACTGTCAACCAAGAAATTTACGTGAAAGAGTGTTTGAATAAACGTCTGCTGCCTTTCCTGAAGAAACACGGTTGTTCCGTACTGTTTTGGCCGGATTTGGCATCTTGCCATTACGGTAAAAAGGCCATGGGGTGGTACGCCGCCAACAACGTGCAGGGTGTTCCCAAGGACAAGAACCCTCCCAACACGCCAGAGCTCCGCCCAATTGAGAAATACTGGGCTATTGTCAAGCGAAACCTAAAGAAGACCAAAAAAACTGCTAAGACCGAGCAGCAGTTCAAGGCAAACTGGCTTTCTGCGGCAAAGAAGGTGAACAAGGTGGCTGTACAAAATCTGATGCAAGGGTTAAGCGTAAGGCCCGGCAATTCGGATTTGGAAAAGCGGAAGCCTAACTGAATATTTTTCCTGTATTTTATACTGATTAAACTAGAAAAAGAAATTCAATATGATTTTTTAAATAAACGATTTCACCGATCTACACGCGTTTTCCCTTGACCAAATTTTGACCGTATCACCCTTTATGCATTTTGTAAATATTTTGAAAAAAGTTCTGAAACCTTTTCTAAATTGTTTGCATTTTTAAAGCAGTACGAAACATTTTTCGGTATCAAACCAGATTTTCGTTTGAAGTTACAATACTGGGGCCATCTAGCAGGCCAAGGAACGATTTCAGTTCCCAAGGTTTTGAATCGAAAACATAATCCTATTTTTGGACCACCCTACTTAAACAAGCCAGGGGACTCATTTTAACTTCTCTCGTGTACTTTCTATTCAGCATTTTGTAAACTTTCAATGCTCAATGCTGGGTACATAGAAGATTAGGTACCGATTTGTTATAGATATGGCATTGGTATTTGGTAGATAGGCCAGACATCTGCTAGATTCGGCAATGATATCTGTAAAATGTTGTTGGGAAGATTGGGCACACAAACTTAAAGATTTTGGTATCAATTTCTGAAACACTTGGTAGTGAAATCTTCATGATCTGACATTGATACACCCACAAATCAGACTATACTCCAATAATGAACTTCCTTGGAGGTGGAATTATCGGTTAAAGATTCTATGCCGGATTGGCATCAACAAGATTTCTAATAACTGGCATTGTCCTCCCAGCGCAAACGCATTGCATATGTCTGAAAGAAACCAAATAAAATATATCCCATATCTTAACACAAGACAAAGTAGGATGGATACAATCATCCAGCGAGGATATTTTCAAGCGCTGTGTGTATATGTAAACCAGCATTAGAAAAAAATCTTTGTTTCCTACCGACGCGACAGCAAAAAGCCACAAGCCAAGATGAGCTGTGCGTGTGTATATATAAACCGGCCGGCAATAAAAAATAGTTTCTCATCTCATCCCTTTCCCATCAAAAACAAAGGAGGATGAAAAAAACACCGGTCAAACGGCAGACGGCCAATGCAGTGCGTTTTTTGTAATCGACATTGGCAGACTATGACAATGAACTTACTTTTACTAACTGACTCAGATGGGCCACTGGGTAAGATATTGGACTGGCAAACCGAGATTAGGTGTTGCAGTGAGTTCGATTCTTACTATTTTTTTTTTGGGAAGATTTATCCAATAGGATGAATATCCCATAAAGTGTTTTTCTTGTTTCGCTCGAATGTAGTGTTCATGCATCATTTTGCTTGTGAGCTCGACTCTTTATGCAAGTAGGCTTTTCCAATAATATCATCTTTGGTACAGTACACACAAAATTTTCGAGGCCGGAAATTAGCAAAATTTTGCTCAAATTTGACCAGCTAGAAACTTAGCAATCAATTTAGCAATATTTTTTAACTAAAATTTTAGCAAACGAGTACAAAAGTTAGCCGCCGCAGTTTTTACTCAAATTTCTAGCAAAAACCGGAGAAAAAGATTGCCCGGATCCGTAATTTCATGTTTCTTTATTTTTTCTCTGGAGAATCAGGGGAATGTTTGAATATTGAATAAAATACACAAATTTCATTCACTTATAATTTATTTTTCACATTTTTTATATTTTTTTCACATTTTTCCTATTCTGGGAACGCACCTACTGGCGAGCGAAATGCCATGCCACCTTCGTCAAAGAAAGCACCGGGGTGTTTGCCGGATGCAGCTTGTTGAATTTCCAGTTGTGGTCCTTCTTCATTACCGGCCTGTGGCGCGCTTCATGTTGCGGTTTTATCCTGGTAGAAAAAAAAAAACAAACACAAAAATTAGAAATTGAGAAATTATAGAATCTGAACACTTTAAGATCAGACCTTACCCTGTAAGCATCCGGTGTCGATTCAGCTACCATTTCGTTGTGGAGTTTGCCACCACAAGAACCATCAGCAACGAACATCCGGAACCGCACTTAATCGCGACAGCTTTTTATTTTTCTCCCTACTGGCGCGGCGGCTGGTGTCTGTGAACAAAGCGGCTGAAAAACCTTCGTTTTACTAAAATCAAGTAAAATGACTTTTTTTATTACTAAAATCAAGTAAATTTAGCTTTTTGCTAACTCAACAGTAAAAAAATATTTTTGCTAACGGGAAGTAACAGCGAAATTTTGCTAAGTGGAGCCCCGAAAGTTTTGTGTGTACACTTCTCAGCGCATTTTCGGCACAGAGATTGGCTAAACAGGCATTGGATTTTTGCAACCTCTTCTTTGGGTGTAAATTGAAGATTTAGCATTGAAAACTTGCGAATTTGGTTTTTATTATAACACACGAATTTTGCCTCGTATCTTAAAGAAAAGGTCTTGAAATCTTTTGAAGATTAGGAATTTTTCCACTTTTTTCCTGGAAAATTTAAGTTGACAGTTTACCAGTAAATAAATGTACCTTTATTTTTTTTTCTATTTTTTCTTCCGAACACTTTATTTGTCTGTTTCAGGAAACAATTAAACCTCATGAAAACGATCAAAATATCCCATATGGGACCGTTTCATTTGCGTCAAGTGCTTATTCAGCGCTACTAGCCGGATCAGTTATGTGGTGTGAGTGTATCACTAAATATATCTCCTTCTTCTGCGCTTACATTTTACTCCCGCCGAGACATGAACCAAACCAATTACCAGGCGCCTGGTTGGGAGGCAAAAAAAATAAACATTTTTGCACCATTTGACGCTCCCGCCTTCTCGTATCATTTGGTCTGGGAGAAGCGCTTCGCAGAGGGAAAGGAGTGAGCGCGAGAAAAATCACGCTTTATCACATGTATGAATATTTCGAATTCCGAAACACGCCCGACCGGCATGGTGTTTCCTCCTGGCTTAAAGTTCAGCCATTATCTTGCTGGGCAACTGGTAGCAGTAACCGCAATCGGGAGATAAAATTATGCATGCTGATACCTAGTACAAGGAATACCTACTATGAAAAAGTCAAAAGGTTTAAACAAGATCACGAAACAACATTGAAGAGTGAGTTAGATTTTCACTAAAATATCGGTGACCTCAAAAATTTAACTAGCAATAATTGAACTTTCCATTTTCGCAGCTATGAATTATTGAACACCTGTTGAAAAAGTAGAAGAGCAAGATTGATGCTAGATAAATGTCAGACAAGATCACACCTATGCCTGTAGAGACGGCGAACATCCAAAATCAGTCGCAGAAAACATTTAATCTATACAACCTCTTAGATGAAACCCTTTTATATATCTACATACATATATAGATAAAAAAAAGTCGTTGGGACTATCCCTCTTCAAAGAATGTTGGCACTGATCATAGTGAGGAAGGTTGGGAAAAAAGCTTCATAGGAGAAATAGTACTAGGTAGGAAGTTTTATTTTTAGATGGGGTTTTCCCGTTTTCGTGAGATAGCAGGTGAATTTATTTGGAGGGCAACGGCGGGGGTAATTAAAAAAATACTATTTTCCTATGGCGCTTTGTGTAAAACTGAAATGTCTTTCCTGTAAGACACAAAGCAATTAGTCAACAATTTCTTCAGGGTAGTCTTTTTTTTGGAAATTCCAAATAAAATTTTATTTATATTTTGTAACAAAATTAACCAGTAGTGTATTGACTGTTTTCGAAGACATTCCTACCAGTATCTTCTTTGTATATAAAAATGGATTTCTGTTTGTCTGTCTGTTCCCTATAGACTTGGAAACTACTGAGCCGATTTGCGTGAAACTTGACAGGTGGGGGTATTGGAGGCAGGAGAAGGTTCCTTTTATGGTTTGAGACCCCTGCCTCTCTCATCAAGGGGGCGAGGGGCCTCCCAAACAAAGGACAATTGTTTGCATAACTCGATAACCAATCAATCAAATGGTATCAAATTTGGCATGAAGTTGTGTTTGGATACGAGGAATGTTTTTACGAATATAAGGTACCTCTCCCTCCTGTCAGTGGGGAGATTGGAAGGAAGGAGTGGTGCTACTTTACATTTTTTCACATAACTCGAGAACTAATCAAGATATTGGAACCAAACTTGGCATGGGAAGGTATTGGAACACAAGAAATGTTTCTATGGTTATTTTTTAATCTTCCTTTTTTCAGCGGAGATAAAGGCAGGGAGGGAAGGGGCTTCTGTACATTTTTTATTGCATAACTTGAGAACTATTTAACCAAATGAAATAAAATTTGTCTTTGAGGAGTACATATTCGGGTACGAGAAAGGGTGCTATGAATATTTGATTCCCTACTTTCCTTTTGGTGGAGAGATAAAAAGGGGGGAGGGGGCTCCTTTACATTTTCCAGCATAATTGGAAAACTTATAAAGCATATAGATATAAATTTGGCATGAGAAGGTATTTGAATACGAGTAATGTCTCTATGATATTTTGAGAACCCTTTGTCCTTCCTCTGGTGGAATTTTATGGTGAGAGGGTGCACTTATACAATTTTTTACATCACTCGAGAACTTATCCAGCATATGGAACCAAATTTCGCTTGGTAGCGTATTTGAATATTTGATATTACTACCTCCTTTCAGTGGGGTGATAGGAAGGAGAGAAGGGGGCTCCGTTGAATTGTTTTCGCATAACTCGAGAACTAATCGAGCAAATGGAAACAAATTTGACATGGGGGGCATTTGGATACGATAAATGGTTATATGCCTCTTCGAGACTCCTTTCTCCTTCAACTGGGGATAAAGTTAGGGAAGAAGGGAGCTCACATTAAATTGTTTTGCATAAACCAAGAACTTATCAAACAAATGGAACCAAATGTGACATGGGAAATCATTTGGGTATAAGAAATGGTTCATGATAATTTGAAACACCATCTTTTCTCCATTCTTTTTTCTTTTTTGAATACATTGGAAATGGGGAGGGGGTCCAACATAATTTTCTTGGTATAGAAGTAATCAAGTAAAAAAAATAAAATTTGACATTGAGTACAAGATATGTTTCTATGGAATTGTACAGACCCGTCTGCCTTGCAGTGTGGGGAGGGAGGGACGGAGGTGGTTCCATATAAATGTTGATGTATTGCTTGAAACTTATCAACCAATATAACCAAATTTGATATGAGAGTTTTTGATTACGAAAAAATGGGATCCCTACCTCCTTCCACCATTTGCGGATAGAAAGCGGAAAGGGGGGATTCCATACAAGTTTTTGGCATAAACCGAGCACTTATGATACCTACAAAAAAAAACAAATTTAAATAACTTCTTGAAAAATCATTTATTTTCGGAAGGTGTTGCAACGCACACCGGGTCAGCTAGTCTATATATAAAAAAACTGAAATTTTTTGAAAGCAAGTATCAATAAAATACACTCCAAGAAATCAACTAGACCGCTTCACTTTAACAGAAATTTGATATGTAAATATTTTGATCGACGAGGTCACATTCTCTACGACACGAGTCAATACGTTCTAAGTGAAGTGTTTTCGTTTCACACATCATAAGTGGTGTTACCCTCGATGACTTTTTCCTTCCCAATTCTGCTCAAACAAACATATAGTTTGCTCCGTCAATGTTGAGCTTTTGAATTGGTTTATACCGAGGCCAGATGAATTTCTTAAAGGTGTACGAACATGAAATACGTACCATCATCTATGGGTTTCTTTGAATGAAAAACAGTATTTAAAATATTTAATGTGAAATGTTCTATTTCGTTTTACTTTAAATCTTACTGTAGGAAAATTGAATTTTAAATAAACATTTTCTTTGGAAAAAGTTTGATAAAACATTTCAGATGAAATCAACCGCTTTTACTGGGACGAAAAGGGAGAATGGAAGTCAGAAATATAAACTCCTAAAGTTCGTTCGTCTTAAATTGTTCATAATTTATTTCTGTATATACATTCTAAATAAGATGATTTTTTGCGAATGTCGAATGACTAGTGATGAGTTGGTTAAACTTTGTTGCAAAGCCGATTAAAGAAAACTTACGATGTCTAAAACTACTAAATGGCTTATATAAGATAACATTTTATTTAGTAAGACTTTCAACAGTAAGACGAAAGACCCACACAAAGAAAACGATCACCCAATGAGATTGTTCGGAGTTAAAACAGCAACTTCAAATTCAAGCAACTTCAAAATCTGAATTGAAACATATTGACCCCTTGAAAAAAACATTAAATCCAATGTGATTGGCAACAATAAATTTATTCAATGTATTTGGTAGCAATTTAAACAAAAGCTAGAAGTGTTCAACATGAAAGTTTATTGAAGAAAAAAATCGCATCGAGTTTGAACTCATCTGTTGTTCGCAGCCGAAAGTTTGCCAAAATTTTCGGCCAAGAAGAGAGGGCCAATTTCTGCGGTTTGTTGCAACTCGTTTCTCCAAAAAAAAATCACAGCCCCAGTCAGCGGTCAACTGGGCCGATCTTCGTAAAAGCACAGACACAAAAAAGTCGTCACTGGAGTAATGCGTTGCTTGTGTTGTATACCAGGTATGCCTGCTCTCGTCTACCTATACGGAAAGCAGCAGCGAATGAAAGTTTGTTTTTCGGTCACGCTTCGATCTACATGAAATTCCTACATAACCGCATAAATTCCTCAACCTGCCGAATTGCACATTGCGATTCATTTCGGTTGATAGCGGTTGATCTTATTTTATTATTGTTGTTTTTTTTTTTTCGTTGGTTTGGTCAAGAGTTTACACACGGAAAGTGATTTTGTGGGTTCATCTTGCAGCAGTTTGCGGCTACTCTGGAGGCTAACTTAGATGAAAGTAAAATACTAAACCACACTATAATGCCATTATTGATAACTACCTCCTAGTTGTATTGACGCTCTTCCTTGTTTGCTCACACATTCACATTAATTTGGAGAAAAACGTTACCCGAAGCTAATTAGAGCATAGAGTAGTGTTGTTCCATTTTAATTTATTACAAGACGACAATTGATGATTTAGACAGAAAAAATCTGTCAATACTTATTTAAACAAGACTAAAAATCTGCAAATATGAAAGCTCTAATCATGATTTTTCAATAATTTCATTTATTTATTTACGTAGTTTTCCGAATCACTACATAACTTGATGAACATAATTCCTAAAATTCACTCGGTTCATGGCAATCACTCTCCAATTTCTCGGACATCGCACATTCGCCAGATCACGCTCCACTTGGTCTAACCACCTAGCTACCGGATTGGTAGCGAACACCTGTTTTGCAGGACAGTCGTCCGGCATTCACAACAACATGTCCTGCTTAGCGTATTCGCCGTATTCACCGTAGAGTTGCACAAGTTCGTGGTTCATTCTTCGCCAAAGATGGTTTTTAACACTTGTCGCTTGAATACTCTAAGTGTACGCAGGTCCTCCTCGAGTAATATCCATGTCTCGTGCCCGTAGAGAGAGAACAACCGGTCTAATGAGCGTTAAGTACAGGTTACATTTTGTGCGAGGGCTAAGTCTTCTCGACCGCAGTTGCTTGTGGAGTCCATAGTAGGCACGACTTTCGCTGATCATTCGTCGCCGGATCTCACGGCTGTGAGATAGATAAATTCTCGACTATCTCCAACTTATAGCCGTCGATCGTGACCTTGTTATTACTGGACAAGCGGGTTCGATCGGTCTCGGATCCGCAGGTCATCATTTACTTCATCTTGGACGTATTAATCATTAACCCAATCCTTCCTGCTTCGCGTTTCAGTTTGCGGTAGATCTCCTCCACCGCCGCAGATGATCTGCCGACTATATCAATGCGGCTTTTAAGTCGATGAATAGATGGTGCGTAGGGACTTTGTTTCACGGTATTTTTGGAGGATTTGCCGTTATGTGAATATCTGGTCTCCGGTGACCGTCACTTCATGAAGCCTGGCTGATGAATTTCAACGACTCATCGTTGAGAATTTCTTAACTTCATCGTTGGCTACGCCGGCGATGAACCACCCCACATCGTCTTAGTTTCGTGCATGTGCATTGTTAAGGTGTTCAACGAAGTGCTGCTTCCACTTTTTGATCACCTCGCGATTGTCCGTCAGGATACCTTCGTCTTTATCCCGGCACATTTCGGCTTGCGGCACGAAGCCTTTGCCATATGCATTGAGTTTCTGATACAACTTTCGTTTTTCTTGGAAAGGATGCAGTTGCTTCAGCTCTTCCTTTTCCAGGAGACGCTTTTTTCCTGGAAAATTCGGACTCGCTGCCACTTCTGCTGCTGCTTCTTTCCACTTCTGCCACCCACGCGGCGTTCTCATCATCCATTACCCTTCTACACTCCTCGTCGAAACAGTCATTCCGTCGAGTTCGTTCCACATGCCCAATGACGATCTCCGCAACGCTGTTGATGGCTATCTTGATGGTATCCCAACAGTCCTCGAGAGGGGCTTCGTCAAGTTCGCCCTCTGTCGGCAGCGCTGCTTCGAGCGATTGCGCGAAGCCTGTATCGACCTCAATAAATTATTATTTTTATGAGACCATGGTTTATCGACTATAGATAATTGTCATGATAAGACTCTAGTGTCAATTTACTTCGAGTATTTTCAGCAGAAGTAGTTTAAATCTTCTGAAACAGAGCAGAATTCTTAATACCTTTAAAACTTAATATGTTTTTGTCATTTTCAACAAGTTCAAGACTCAATCCACTTGAACAGTTTTCTACCAAGCAGAAGTCTCAATCGATTTTCAGAATTTACAAAAAAGCTAAAGTCTTATTCCACGGTACTATTTTTTCGGAAGGGAAGTCGGAATTCCCTTCCGTAATTTTCGACAATCAGCAATCTGGAAATCGTCATTCTTCAGCAGAAGTCTCGATCCATTTTCATCTTTAACGACTAATAAGGAGTTTTTGCTGTTATAATATTATCCAAGCTAGGAACCTCAGTCTGTTTTTGTCATTTTCAACAAGCATCAGACTCAATCCACTGTTACAGTTGCCTGCAGAAAATAAATCTCGATCCACTGTACAAACATCTTCACAAGACAAGTATGAGTTCTTTCTCATCATTTTCAACAAGCTGGAGTCTTAAACAGCTTTCTTTGTATTTAACAAGCAGAAGTCCGATCAATTTTCATCTTTTTCTACTAGTAGAACTCTCAATTTGCTCAAAAAATCTACTATATCAGTATGTTCTGCAAATTTCAACAAACAGAAGACTCTATCCACTTGTAACAGTTTCGGTCAAGTAGAAATCTCAATCCACTGTACTAAAGTCTGAATCCTTTCTCATCATGTCCGAAAAGCAGGAGTCTCAATCAGCTTTATTTAGTTTAGTTTAGTTTCTTTATTCAGTTTTATGTATAAACATTTACATTTTTTATTTTATACTCCACCGGTTACACCGTTTTAGGAGTATATCCAACAAACAGAAGTCTCGATCCATTTTCATCTTTTCAACCTAGTATGTCTCTTACATTTCTCTTAAAAAAATTCTCCTAGCTACTCTGTGTGTTTTTGTCATTTTCTACAAGCAGCAGACTCAGTCCACTGTAACAGTTTTCTGTCAAGCAGATGTCTCAATCCACTGTACTAATTTTTATTCCGAAAAAAAGTCTACACGTCTCGAAAATTTTTGGACAAAGAAATTTCCCTTTGTTTAATCAAAGGAATCAACCATTAATTTTTCTATTATTTCCCCAATAATATAACTCTAAATTTGCTCTAAAGATATTCCTCTTGCTAGGAATCTCAGTGGTTTTAAACCTTCTCAAAAAGTAGAAAACTCAATCAAATTTAATGGTTTCCTGCCAAACAGAAGTCTAATTTAACTGTACTAGTTTTGCCACAAGAAAAGCCTGAATCCTTTTCATCATTTTCGTTAAGCCGAAGTCTCAAACAACTTTCTTTATATTCAACAAGCAAAAGTCTCAATTTATTATAGCTTTCCCCACAGTGAAAACTCTCAATTCGCTTATAAAATGTTTTCATAGCTAGGAATCTCAGTGTTTTCGAGTTTCAATTTAGCCATTTTTTGCCAAGCAGAAGTCTCCATCCATTTGAAGTATTTCAGAAAACGCTTAATAGTCCTATTTCACAGTACCGATCCCATTCGATTTTGGCAACACGCCCGTACATTTTGTGTTGCCGAAATCGAACGGTTTATCATTTTGTTTTTCGGTTATTTTTACAAAATTTTATCAAAAACGTTATTTGTAGTCAATTTCCGACCATTTGTAGTCATTTTAAATTTTTCCTTCATGTTTTTGATGCATTTTGCACATTTCCTGATTTGTTTTAATGTTTGTTTTCTTTTTCCATATTTGCTGTTTTTGTCATTCTTCATCATTTTTTACTTGTTTTTTTTTGTCATAAAAAATCACTTTAAAAATCTTTGGTTTTTTATTGTTGCTATTTATCACCATTTTAGAACATAAAAACGTTTTATGGTGTTTGTCTCAATTAAATTGGTCTCGTTAAAACGAAAACTAAAAGGAAATGTTGTTTCTAAAAACCGTTCGATTTGGCACATTTGCCAAAATCGGATATTGCCAAAATCGAATGTTGCCTAAATCGAATGTTGTCAAAAAAGAACGGGGTCTGTACATATTTCACCATAAAAGAAGTCTGAGTCTCCTTTCACATTTTTAAACAATCAGAAATCCTCTTCCTCGATTTTCAAAAAGGAGAACCACTTTCATCAATTTTAACAAGCAGAAATCCGCTGTAGAAAATTACTTACAAGTAGGAGGTTTCCTCATTTCAAACAAGCAAAAGTCTCAATACAAACAAGATCTCATTCACGTGTATCATTTAAAAAAAATCAGAAGCCTAATCCTTGTGAAATGTGCTGAAGTCTCAATCCGCTTGGTTTTCGTCGAGCAGAAGTTTCAATCCGCTCTAAGAATTGTAAGCAGCATAAGTCCTAAATCGCTTTCATTATTTTCAACAAAAAGCAGTCTCAATCCACTAGAAGTATTTATTATGAGATTTTCGTTTTCTTATATAAATTTCTACAAATTTTTTTAGCTGTTCCTTGACCCTAACTATGATTTTATATCGATGGGCTGACGTTAAATCAATAAAGCACAATTGCACAATTACAATTAGCTGTTTGACTCACAGAGCTTACAAAGTGCAAACAAGCAAAAAAGATCACATGATTTCTACACGACTAAAGAGAAAAATAAATGCTTGTATTTAGGGCACTTTTGGGTATGCTAGAATATGTTTTGGAATAAAATAGTATACCTACGTTAGAAAATTTAAAACCAATTTGATGAAAAATTACTAAGGGATACGTGGGGATATCAAGCACATACCTCTAGATGCAACAATTCACCGGACAGAATACTTGCTTCGGCCGCAACACACCGAATTTAATGTCAGGGTGACAAGTGACGAATTCCTTGGTCTGTTGAGGTGCAATGTGTATTTTTATCTACACAATTTCGTAGATGACTAACATTCGGCAGAATATTTAAAAAAAATCCCTACTGTAGCTTCACTTTCTACATAAATGAAATAACCACCACTATGCAGTTTTCTTTTGCCTTTTCCTTTACACAACTGCAGAAGCACTTGAGAAATCAGAACCGCCCATTCAAGCGCTTTTAAAATAATTTTCGCTCTTCACCTACCAATAGAACCAACTTTATCCTTAAAAATCGTTATTCCTTCCGGAATTCTAATGCACTATTTTTGCAGGAATTTCAGGCCCCTGCTCGAACAGAATTTGCATCGAAGAAGGCGATGCCCCATCAGCTAGCGAGCCATATCTCGCAAGACCTAACAGCAGAGGTGAAATCGATCGATAATTTTTTCCCTTGCGTGCTTCTACACCAAGTCGGGGGTTTCGCGAGTCAAAATTTTCCACCGGAAGACAACACCTTTGATATAACAGCTTGCTGGTCGCACCCAGATCCTCCAGCATCCGCAACGAAAACCGAACGGGCACCAAAGATTCGCGGAATACGGGGACGTATGATTCAAAACCGTCGTGATACCTTTTTCTAGAAACGAACACACGCCACACACGATAGAGCTTGGCTGGCCCTCTGGTCGAGTTTTTTGCTGCGGCTGACTGGCTGACTGGTGCTAATCAGTTTTGATGTGAAATTTTCAAAAGCAAGCGGCTAGACGAGGCGTTGTTCTGCGAATGCACAAATACCACTGAAGGGCGAACACTGTGCGAATCAGGGTTGTCAGATGGTTTTTTAAAAAATCTGTATCGGCCTCATGAAAAAATCTGTATTTATCTGTATTTGAACTTTAACGACCAAAAACTTATATTATTGTTTTCTATGTAAGCTTATCGCTTAATATGCTATTTGGAAATCAGTTTTGATGGTTTTAACGTATTCATTATTCACAAATTGACAATTTATTTCATTAATTGAACTTTATCTAGAGCAGGGGCGAGAAAGTTATTGAAATCAATTTTTCAATTCACTTAAACTTCTTCGCAAACATTCGTTCTTCCAAACATAGACATCATTTGCATCACATTTTTCCTTAAAAACGTACGATGCACAAACACGTTTAACGCCTATCCATATATTTATCATTTTTATCTTAACTGGCGGTATCTACTCATTACTTTCTTTAAAAGTCTTCAGGAGCTATGTATCTATATCACAGCAATAACTAAGAAACTAGAGCCCGAATAGCAAGAACCATGGTATTACATTCATTTTCCAATGAATTCGAAGGTTACCATGTATTTCATAGTAAAAAGTACATCCTATAGCTTTTAGTACAAAAATTTACGCATTTCCAAATTTTCGTGTACGGTTTTGACAGCCGCGTCAACTTTGTTTTGCTCAAACCATTTTCGGTCGGCATATTCGTCATCAACATTTTTCGATGGGTTTTCGGCAAAAATATTCAACAATCTAGTGTTGATATGATTCAATCGGTAAGTTGTATCGAAGCTTGGAATAAAAAATTCATTTTTATTTTTTTTTTCTCAATTTCAGCGACATAATTCCTTCACACAAGGCTTCGAAGAAGTGGAAACAAGAAATGCGAGCTCCAAAGCATTCCAGCTGGTGGTCGACGGAAACTACCATCTTTCCGTGTACAGTGTTATTATTAAAGGTTTTTATTGTGAAAATTAAAATATGTTTTATTCAGAAATAAATATTATATAAAGAAAATTAAAACGACAATTTTATTATAAGATCACGAAATAACATTAAATTTAATCTTCCTTTAAACCATGTAAATTCGTTTAAAAACATCGAATTTCACAGTTTCCTTGAGCAAATTTGGAAGCTGTAATAACCATCCATTTCATAGTTTTGTGTTTTGAAATGTATGGAAAAAAGTTGATTTTTTCATGGTTAAGTTGCTTAACAACCCCCTTTTTTCATGGTAATTTTGGTCTAAACCGTAAATTTCACAGTCGAAAACGATGAACTTGACAGTGCATTCAACGTTTCTTGTATCATGCTATTCATAGTGTCAACCATGAAATCCATGGTAATGTGAACATGAAATTCATGGTTTTTTTACTATGTTTTTCTATTCGGGAGATAAATTTTTTTCATTTTTGTGGTTCAAATTCACTGATCTAAATTTCGGTTTTCTGTACGTATTTCCAAAAAAATCCACTGTTTAAATTGACCCTACGAAGCCCTGATTTTTTTTCCCTGCAATTCGCGAAAAACATTTTTAATATAACGTGTCAACCAAATTTGCTGAAATCCTGGGAATAACAAAAATTTCACAGATTCCCAAGCAAATTATAGGAGAGTCTACATTCTTTATTGTTTTTTAGCATTTATTAATAGATTTTATTAATTAAACTTTAGTGCCACTGGGAAAAGATTTCGAAGACCTGTTGAAGAATATATCTTAACGTTTTGAATATGAACCCGAATAGCAAGAACCATGGTATTACATTCATTTTCCAATGAATTCGAAGGTTACCATGTATTTCATAGTAAAAAGTACATCCTATAGCTTTTAGTACAAAAATTTACGCATTTCCAAATTTTCGTGTACGGTTTTGACAGCCGCGTCAACTTTGTTTTGCTCAAACCATTTTCGGTCGGCATATTCGTCATCAACATTTTTCGATGGGTTTTCGGCAAAAATATTCAACAATCTAGTGTTGATATGATTCAATCGGTAAGTTGTATCGAAGCTTGGAATAAAAAATTCATTTTTATTTTTTTTTTCTCAATTTCAGCGACATAATTCCTTCACACAAGGCTTCGAAGAAGTGGAAACAAGAAATGCGAGCTCCAAAGCATTCCAGCTGGTGGTCGACGGAAACTACCATCTTTCCGTGTACAGTGTTATTATTAAAGGTTTTTATTGTGAAAATTAAAATATGTTTTATTCAGAAATAAATATTATATAAAGAAAATTAAAACGACAATTTTATTATAAGATCACGAAATAACATTAAATTTAATCTTCCTTTAAACCATGTAAATTCGTTTAAAAACATCGAATTTCACAGTTTCCTTGAGCAAATTTGGAAGCTGTAATAACCATCCATTTCATAGTTTTGTGTTTTGAAATGTATGGAAAAAAGTTGATTTTTTCATGGTTAAGTTGCTTAACAACCCCCTTTTTTCATGGTAATTTTGGTCTAAACCGTAAATTTCACAGTCGAAAACGATGAACTTGACAGTGCATTCAACGTTTCTTGTATCATGCTATTCATAGTGTCAACCATGAAATCCATGGTAATGTGAACATGAAATTCATGGTTTTTTTACTATGTTTTTCTATTCGGGAATTGTTATTTACCAAGTGAAAAGACTGAATTTGTCAACGTTTGGTATAACATCAGAGATCATTTCAACAGATTTTTTTGAATCAAATACAAAATTACAATACAGGGTTTTGTCATGAATGTAAACATTTTCGTAGATGGCGGAAAGAATTAATGAAACATAAGCTATCAAAGAACGAAAGAACATAAGCCGTAAATATCATGAATTTTTCGAAAAAGATACAACGGCTCACCGACAGGACTTGAACCTGCAATCTCCGCTTCAGTACAACGGCGCGTTAGCCAATTCCACCACGGTGAACGTGATGAAACCGGCGAACCCGAGCAATCCAGCCCGAGCAGGGTTCGCCGGTTTCATCACGTTCACCGTGGTGGAATTGGCTAACGCGCCGTTGTACTGAAGCGAAGATTGCAGGTTCAAGTCCTGTCGGTGAGCCGTTGTATCTTTTTCGAAAAATTCATGATATTTACGGCTTATGTTCTTTCGTTCTTGATAGCTTATGTTGCTTTAACCCTTCATTTCATGATTTTTATTTTTCCTTAAAAATAATTTTTTACAATTGGAAATGATGAGTACATCAAGAAAAAAAAAATAAAATAAAATACGATTTTTCACTTTTTCCATACATTAATTGTTGCAAATTTGTTACTTTATGAAACGAAGGGTTAATTCTTTCCGTCATCTACGAAAATGTGATTATTTTCAGATACTAAGATGTACCAAACAATTTCATAACATCAGTATTGATGAATGTAAAATTTTTTTCCGGCACTTTTCATGCTGAGTTTTAATTCAATTGCTAACGAAATTAGCATTTTTTTTTCAATTTGATAAAATAATAATGTTTTCAAAAAAATTTTTTGCTGAGTTAATTTATCATACAACTTTATCTTTGACAAAAATATGAAAACCATCATTATGTGCACATAAATATTCTTTCGATTTTTTTTTAATTTGCGTTTGCCGACTTTCATTTAGTTATCGTTTTTGAATTTAAAAACGCTCAAGAAAAATTAGGAAAATTTTATTTTAAATAAGAATAAACTCCAATATTTCATTTCTGACAATGATATTGCACTTATCCCTTTGAAAAACACATTGAATGTTACATTTCTGGAAAAAAAAATTATCAATATGAATGATTGAGGGATAAATGCAAACAGAAACACGTAAATTACATATTTAAACGAGTCATCGCCGTATCAACTGTTTCTGGTTTATTGGCTGGTATTTAATGATATCTAACGAATTACCGCAGGCAAAAATTGCGAAAATAATTCAATTTGGAAAGGCTTCGCGGGCCGCAAATTGCTCATCTCTGATCTAGATTGCTAAGTTTTTTTTGTTAGATATAAAATTATTATTAAAGGCTAATTAACTCACACCAGATGAAAACATGCAATTTTGTTGGCCGCAACCTAACAACCTTAGGACAAATTTGAAAAGTTTGTCACATTTGAATAGACTTTTGTTGAGAATCTTTTCATTTTAATACAGAAAACTTTTAAACTATGTTTTTAATTGTCTAAATCGGAAGGCAAAATGCTTAAGATTTAGCTCAATGATTTTGAGTTATAATTCTAATGAATTAACCATATAATTATGAATGTTATTCTGAATTCAGAATCTCATTTCTTTTTTCTAAATTTTCCCAACCTTATTTCTGAAATATTAAAATTCAAAAATGTATATTTAAGTACGAAAATTTAATTCAAGTTATGATTGAAAGTTACACACGCCTCAAGAAATATGAAAGATTTATTTTGTTCATTAAATTTAGTTCAAAATTTCCATTTTTTGTTGAATTGGAACAAAAATGACAAAACGGAAACTTTTATCACTTTTTCCTCCAAAGTCAAACGACTACTTTATTGTTTTAACGGCTATCATTCGCCGTTAAAACAATGAAGTTATGCTGTTGAGAAAAAGAGATTATTAAAGCTCCTACTAACCTATAATAAATGATGGTTACAGTCTTCACAAAAGCTTACTTGTAGAAGTTAATGGTCTGGATAAATTATATGTGCTGTTGCAAGCACTTGCGGTATACTGCAGTTCGAAAGATAAAGGTTTAAAAAGATTTAGCTCAGTTAGCCCATGGAAACCATTTCATCAACAATTGATTTAGATTTTCTAAAAAATCTGTATAAATCTGTATTAATGTTCAAAAATCTGTATAAAAATCTGTATCTGTATCTTATCTGTATTGACGTTTAAAAATCTGTATAATACAGAAAAATCTGTATATATGACACCGCTGGTGCGAATGGACAGAGAGCGAAATGTTTGACGTTTCGTTTTGCGCATTTCGAACACATCCCACTGGTAAAAAACTTACACTGAAAACAAATAACAGCAAGGTACATTGTATTTTTTTTAATTCCACAGCGTCAGTGGCAAACTTAATCCGTTAAAAAAACGACATCGATTTCCGATCCAACCGATACGCTGATGTTCGTGAGAACGAGCGTCATTTTTACATGCATCTGTCATTTTTGATTTCGATTCTAGAATTTCTTCACTCGGATAAAATGATCAATATTTACGCTCATCAGTATCAACAAATCAATCTGTTAAAATTCCGTCTTCGCGGAACAATACATTTTCCAGGAGACTGAGATAAACGGAGAATCATCGTCAATGATCGAACAAATTTTGCAGCCAATGATGGAATTTGTGGTAATTTGTTGCAATTTGTTAGAGAGATTTAGAAGGTTTAAGTTAAAATGAGAAACCGGTGCTCAGAGAGAGTGAAAATGTGCTAATTGTTACTACCCGAATAGCAAAGACCATAATATTTATCGTAACACAACATTGATTTTAATTTTAACTATAAATTTTACGGTAAAATCATATTATTTGTCAAGCACTTTGGAATATGATATCACCACACATTTTATAGTAACCGTGAAATGTATAGTTTATCCATAATATTCCATAGTTGTCAAACATAGAGGAATCATCGTATCACAGTGATTTCCAATGTAACTGTTTTTTTCACCGTAAAATTCAAGTCCAAACAAAAACGACCATAGGTAATTTTTTTGCTCTTTTTACCCACTTAAGATTTTTCGTGAAGAGGAAAATTATTATCCAAGGCACGCCATTTTGAAGCTATTTTTATCGCGTTTCTCGCAGTAGGAAAACTGATGTTGTGACAATTGTGACCGTAATCTGGACAAGTTCCAACGTGAACTAAAAGAAAGTGAGTATTTTTGGTGTGCATGTGCATATTACGGTAACTATAGCCAATTATTTTTTTTTTCAGAAGCAGTCAGAAATAACAAAGTACCATCGCTCCGGAATGAATTGGGCCACATTTGCATATCCGAGGCCTGATGCTGGAGCAGCTTCCCAGGGAATGTATGCGCTGGAGGAGGCTCACCGAAGCGAGTACGTAGTGCAAATGTTAAATAAAAGTGGCTCAGTAAGTGTATCACACCCAAGTAACCATAAGCACTAAAATCTAGCATCAACTCTGCTCTAGCGTCAGCTATAGTGCTTGATTCTGTGCATCATTTTAGCTCTGTGAGCCAGGTTTGGCGAAATTAACTGCTGCATTGGTGCAGAAACTGGTATAACCCTATAAAAGCACTGTTATAGCATTGGTTGATGCTACAGCGTTGGCGGGCAAAATGCTGGGAAAATGCAAATGGCGTTCGAATGCGGTTCGACCATGCGAAAAAAATTATTTTGGATTTTGTTTGGTTCATTTTTCGGCCATGATACTAAATTTGTAATAATTTTTATATTCGCTTATGCATATTGAGGAGATCTCTCGGATTGAATTTTTCAGCTTAAAATGACCTGGAATCGAACTCATGACATATGTGGCTCCGACATTTGACATTGACTCTGCCTGTGAACCTATCAGGTCCGCGTTAAATCTTTGAAAAAAAAGACCTATTTGAATCAAATTTCTAGCAATCGGTGCCCTGAATTTGCATTGATTCAGCATCAATCAATGCTAATGTGCTTTGGCCTAATGCCACTGTAGTGCTTACATAGTGCTTAAAAGCATTAAAGCAAGCTTGTGTGATGCCAATTTAATGCTTAGAAAATATAGCATTTGTTATTCTGATTTAGAGCAATGTTGCATTTCAAAAGCATTGTGCAAAGCTGATAGAATGCAAGTTGCATTTTAAAAGAGTGGTATAATTCTAACATGATGCAGCATAGCACTCGAAGGGCTGTTGTAATGCAAAATTGCACTTGATGTGCTGATATAGTGTAATTTAGCCTTTGAATGCTGGTGTAAAGCTATAAAAATGCAAAGCTTTAGTGCTTATGGTTACTTGGGCAGTGTTCCGATTTATAATTTTCGAAACAAATAAATAATTATTGAAGTACTTCGGTGTCTTATTTTGTTATTGTTCCTGAATGAATATAAATAAATAATAATTCCAACCATGAAATTCCACGGTAACGATGGTCTATTACAAATTATGAAAAAACATTGAATTCCATCTTTGTCAGAACGATATAAATTCAACATAAAACAATGAATTTCACAGTTTGCTGGAGAAAAATTGGAAGCTGAAATGACCATTATTTTCATAGTTTTGAGATTTGAGATGTATGGAAAAAAGTTGATTTTTTCATTGTTAAGTTGCTTAACAACCCCCTTTTTTCATGATAAATTTTGCCAAAACCATAAATTTCACTGTCGAAAAATATGAATTTGACAGTACATTCAAGGTTCCATGTACCATGATTCGCATAGTCTGAATCATAAAATTCATGGTTGCGTGAAAATGAAATTCATGGTCTTTTCACCATGTTTTTCTATTCGGGTAATTGTTGCAATTTGTTAAGCAGTTGTTGAATTTTGATCATTACCATTCCAAATGCAAAGAATTCTCTCTCCACTGCAATCCCTTGACATTTTCCGTCCATTATTTCTACTAACCAGTTTAATCAAATTTCACGAGTAGTCACGGTTCGCTTCTCGTGCGCCACTAGTTTTCCACTGGAGTAAATAAAGAACGCAGTAGACATCACCCAAGTAACCATTAAGCCGTAAAACATGGCCCTGAGCTAGCATTATAGTGGGATATAGATAATGCCTCACAGAACCTAATGGCTCTGTATACCGCCTCAGTGTTGATTAAATGCCACTTTTGGCCTGCAAATCGGCTAATATACGGCTTACGGAAATCTGTCAAAATATTTTTTCTCAGTGGGTACAACTAGCACAACCCACTGCATGAAAAAAAAAATATTGTTTATGTTTTGTCTTTCTCCTCCACAGCAATTTATTCCCTTCTCTATCATCCCCTTTTCCACGATGTTGATTTTTTTGCAGATCTGAATATGACTGAAGAATCGAACTCTTGAAAGTACTCAACTAAGCATTTATCAGTGCCTTTGCTTGATTGGCCATCTCGTCCACGCGTCAGGTGATGAAAATTTGGCATATTTAAGTTAAGAGTTTCGATGCCCCAAACAATCAATCATTAAACACAAAGCGACAAAAGGATATTTTGTGATACTTTTTTTTTTATTGAAGAAGAAGGATAAAACACTTGGTTTCTAAATCTTTTATATTTCAATCATTTTAACTGTTTTTTCCACTGCTGTTTTTTGTTCAACTTATATCCACTTGTTTCAATTTGTCACTTCTTTCATTAGGTACTTTTATTAAATGAAAAATCCTCACTAGCACAGAAGATTTACATTTTGAAGCAACTCGATACTCGCACTTGTTTTTCTTCTGCTCTGGTCGATCAGGTGGTTCCCTTCGGAGACAGGTTCTAAAATACGGTGCAGGGTTTTTCCGGCTGCAGATCCAATGGCTCGTACTCCTTGTCCATGAAAATTTCTGCCGATTCCTCCACTTAGTTTTCATGAAACTGCAGACGCGATCGATATTTTCGAGAGATATCCTATGGTTCCTATGGTATCCAATTGATTTTCACTCCGGTAAAATTAGCTTCCACTCCGCAAGTAGGCAACCGAATTGAAGATTTTTGGTTGCAGTTCTACCCAACGTTGTTTATTTTTATTGGAAATGACATATCCAAGCCGGTTAAAGGCCAGAGATTTCTCTTACTGAGCTTATATAGGGCTTATATGACTTTTGAATGTCACGGGGCTAATTGGCATTTGTAGAAATTCTAAACAGCCAATTGGCACTGGAATGCTGTTACACTGTCCTTGAGTGGCTTATAACAGTGCCTAATGGTTTGTTGGGCAGTAATAGAGAACTCGTTTTCGTTTGGTAGTGCACCGGTGCACTACCGGTAGTGCATTTTTTGATGTCTTCATGCTCGTATTCACGATGAGTGGTTTTATCCGACTTCGTTGTCTGAATCTTGTTCCAGAACCATATTTTATTGACTCGAAAACTTATTTTTTTAAAGATTCAGGAGAAACATGAGAGCAGATCCTTATTGCGACCTATGTCCTGGAATTACTGATGACTTGGAGCACTTCATATTCGGCTGTTGCGACACCAGGATAATATGGAATTACCAGAAGAACCTTTTCTCTAGCGTCGATAGAAGGACCTTGAATCTTCAAAAAATGGACTGGATATTTCCCAACTTACGAAATTTCCGAAGAAATACTAGAAAACTTTTTCTTCAACAGTTCGCTGCTATGATTTGTTATATTATAGAAACACCAAAAACCGACCGTGATGTAAATAGTTACAAATTTTACTTATCTACTATGTGAACCTAGACAATAAAATCATATAAAAAAAAAGATATAATGAGAATAAACACAGCAGTTTAAGCCAGGTGTTCTCAAAACAAGAATTAAACGACGCGGATTCCGGTAATTTGAACGATTTATTTCTATCGTTAAATTATCACTGTAATTATTTTAGTTCAGCATTTAGGGATTTGATTTGGCAATAAATTGTGTAATTTTACAATATAGTGTGTGTGTGTTGTATCATTTGTCTACTCACGTTTAATGCCCTTTTTGTTAATATTGTGTTCAGTCCGAAATTCGAGTGTCGTACGGTACGGCTAGCACTGATTTTAACCTATGGCAAACGCAATTGTTTACAACTGTTTGGATTTTGAATTGTTGTATTATTTAGGTTTTACCTGTTCTCCGGTCGGGTTCGGCACTAACTATGATCGGCACTGACTATGTTCAGCGGAATACTTAGGTTTACGCCAAGACTACCTGTGATATTAGACCTACATAAGTAACATACAATTCAGTCTTTCACACTTCAGTTTACCTCTACGAAACTAAAACGCACTTAATGCTTCTTCAAGCTAGCGATTCTTCCTGTGTTAGTCGTTTGGAACGTAACTGTAACAGTAACTGAACATTAGTATAATTTCGTATCTAAAATGTAGTATATTTTTACTCCTCAACTGTTCGCACTAAACTTAATGTTTTTCTTCTTTCTCAATGAAATCTCCTTCTGACAACTTTTAGTTGTGGCTCAGTAACTCAGACTATATGTCCACTAAACCTAATGAGCTAACTTTAATATCGATTATGGTATGTTTTACCGTTTTGAGGTTTTTCGGCTACCAGTGACGGCGTACTTTGGTGGGGTCCACTTGATGACGGAGGTGCGTCCGTAGATGACGTGACACTCCCCCCCGGTAAGCCAGAACCAGTATCTTGCTTACACTCCGTTGCACCGACGTCAAGTACCGCCAACTTGACTGCTGGTCGCTCGTAGACGTTGAATAAAGTTCGCACCGTTGCACTGCGTACTTGTCCGTTACGCTCGTTGACTTTAACCACACGACCCTTTGGCCATGAGTTTCGGGGAAGATCGGAATCCACTATCACGACAATATCTCCTTCTACAATCGGTTTCACCGGGTAGTGCCATTTGGAACGATGACGGATAGTTGGCAGGTATTCTTTTAACCATCTCTTCCAGAAAATATTGGCGTAGACCTGTGAGGTTTTCCACGTATTTTTCAGTGTAGCGAGGCTTTCATAATATGGAATCAAAGGTTTGGAACCGTGCGAAGATCCAAGCAAGAAATGATTGGGCGTCAATGCTTCACAGTCAGCATTTTCGATTGGAACATAGGTGAGGGGGCGCGAGTTGATAATAAATTCGATCTCTAATAAACTGTTTCGTAGAACTTCGTCGGTTGGTAGCCTTGGGAGATTCATGTTGTTCAGAATCTTTTTCACCGATTGCACAAGCCTCTCCCAGCTTCCACCCATATGGGGACTATTGGGTGGTAAGAATGACCATTTCGTGTCTGCACTAACGAACTCTCGCATCATCTCGTCTTGATCTAGGCTTCTGGAGGCTTCAATTAGTTCGCGACTTGCTCCTACAAAGTTGGTCCCACGGTCACTGAAGATTTCAACAGGTGTACCCCGCCTGGCTATGAAGTTTCGAATGGCCATTATGCAAGAGCTGGACGTTAATGAGTGGGCAATCTCTATGTGTACTGCACGTACGACTAAACAGGTGATTAGGACTCCCCATCGTTTCTCGACACGTCGACCAACTGCAACCTGCATCGGGCCGAAATAATCGATTCCAGCATAAGAGAAAGGTCTGGAACAGGCGGCGAGCCTTGCTGGAGGTAGATCGGCCATCATTGGTGGTTGAGGCCGAGCGTTGGCATTCTTACAGGCTTGGCAGTCACGATGAACTTTGTTGCAGACTCTTCGAAGTTTCGGGATATAATACTTCTGTCTTAGTTCGTTCACTACTGTTTCGTGATTAAGATGGTGGTAGCGTTCGTGAACAAACGTGACGACTAAAGTCGTGACACGGTGACTCTTCGGGAGCAAAATGGGACACGCAGTATCTGAGCTTACAAACCTGCAATTCGAAATTCTGCTTTTCATTCGTAGCACTCCTCGTTCATCTAGGAAAGGTGAAAGGCCGTAGAGAGCACTAGACTTTGGGACACGAGTTCCATTCTGGTTGATATTAGATAGCAATGCATACTCCTCACTAAATTCCTCCAGCTGAGCCATTCGATAGATATGACACTCGGCATCCAGCAATTCCGTCTGTTGCAATACGCCAACCTTTGGCTCTTTACCAGTCCGTCTGGCACGAATGTTACGGGGATAACGAATAATGTAGGCTAACAAACGTACCAGTTTCATCCAGTTAGAGTGATCGTTGAAGTTAATCAGGGGCTCTTGTATCAAATGTACGTTGATTTGTTGAACGCTTTCAGTATCCGTCCAGCCATAACATGTCAGTTGTTCTGGCCATTCGCTTTGTGGTTGCCAAATGAAGTCCGGACCTTTAAACCATCTGCTACATGGGTTCAGATTTGGAGTTTTCTGCCACTTTGTCCCTTCATCAGCTACGTTAAGTTTGGTTGGGACCCAGTTCCATTCAGCAACACTAGTTTTTTCCAGGATTTCACCGACGCGGGCTCCAACATATTTTGTATACCTCCTATGGTCGAACCTCAACCAACATAGCACGTCACGTGAATCAGACCAGAAAAATCGTTTCGATATGGAAAGACGATGAGTTTCTACTATATCCTTCGCTAGTCGTGCTCCAATCACTGCTGCTTTCAGTTCTAGTCTGGGAATTGACATATATTTAAGGGGAGCTACGCGGGTTTTTGCGGTGACAAAGGCACACTCCACGACATCTTCCTCAAAGCGCAAATAAGCAACGGCAGCGTAGCCATTTTCGCTTGCATCCACGAACACATGAATTTGAATCAAATTTGTTGCGAGGGAGGAAGAGGTATGCTTTCTGTAACATCTTGGAATAGAGACGTTTTCGACTTGTTGTAACACCTTCAACCAAATGCACCACTTTGCAAACTGCTGCTCATTGATCGGGTCGTCCCACTGTATTCCCGAACGCCAGATTTCTTGGAGAAGGACTTTAAGAAACATAAGAAAGTTTGCGAGAAATCCCAGTGGATCGTATATGAGCATTAAAGTCCGTAGAACTTCACGCTTGGTAGGAACCTCTAAGCCATCGAGTAATTCCGGTTTGCATCTTCTTGGAGTCTTGAACGTGAACGTGTCGGAATCTGTATCCCACCACATCCCTAATACTTTTTCGGTAGCTAGCTGGCTTCCAACATCTAGATCCTTGGAGACTGGGGTGCATTCACCCATCGCTTCCATCACATTTCTTGAGTTCGATAACCACCCTCGTATCTCAAAACCTCCACTAGCATGAATCATCCTCACGTTTTTTGCCAAATCAATAGCTTCCTCCTCTGTTTCAACACTACATAGCATGTCATCTACATAAGTTCCATTCTCTATCTCATCGGCAGCTTTAGGGTACTGTTCGTTAAACCGTTTCGAGTTTAAGTTTTTTACATACTGAGCACTGCTTGGTGAACAGCTCGCTCCGAACGTCATGACATCCATAACATACGTCGTGGGAGCTTCTCCAGGACTTCCTTTGTTCCACAAGAACCGTTGACAGTGTTGATCTCTGCTGTTTATCCGAACTTGGTGGAACATCTCCCGTATATCACCTGTGATTGCGACTCGATATTCGCGGAAACGACGTAGAACGTGCGATAGCGGAGCAACTTGATCTGGACCTTTCAACAAAAAAGAGTTGAGAGACACTTTGCCTACCTTCGCTGCAGCATCCCAAACAATCCTTAGTTTTCCAGGTTTATTAGGATTCACAACTGGGAAAATCGGCAAGTACCAACAGCGTTCATGATGTTCGTTCTCTTCCTTTGTGGTAAGCTGTCGGATATATCCTTTGGTTTCGTATTCGAGAATTTTCTGCTGCAAGGCTTTGGCTACTTCTGGTTCTCGAATAAGCCGCCTTTCGAGACATTTATGACGGTTTAGAGCCATAGTTTTACTGCTCGGTAAATCAACATTATCATAGCGCCAAAGCAAGCATGTTTCGTATCGGGCTCCTTGACGATTTGTGTTTTTCTCCAGAAGTGCCAGTGCGCGCTCATCGTCCTTCGATAGAATTCGGTTCGTATCTAATCGGATTCCAAGGCTATCCAGAGAAAAATACTCTTTCACTGTTAAGTGAAGTTCGTCACATTGGCAAACATGATAGTTATACGCAAGTCGCTTTTCTGAGCTGCGATAATCGTCGGACTTTGAGCATGGCCCATAAACAACCCAGCCAAGGCGTGTAAGAACGGCTGTCGGCTCATTCTCTAGACCTTCTCTGGAATCTAGAGGATACTCGAGACGAATGTTGTCCATTCCTAGTAGGATGCGTGGTCTGACATTAGCGTAGGAATCTATGGGAATATCAGAAAGGTAATGGTATCGTCGAATGAGTTCTGCACCGGAAGGCGTTTGCGATGGTAGGGATAGACTTTGAACTGTGTGTACTTTGGCTAGGTTGAAGCGTTCGTCCGATTGCATTCCACTGATCTCTATCGAACACTTTACTGAGTCTGCTTCGAATCGTCCCTGACCAGCTGTCCAACTAATACAGAGCGGATATTTTTCGCCTTCCAAATTCAGGTCTTGCCATAAGCCGTGTTCCATAAATGTGGAGGTTGAACCACCGTCTAGAAATGCGTAGGTTGTGATTGATCCTTTTCTACCATGCAATGTAACGCGGATGTATTTGAGTAAAACTCCTCCTAGTGAACAATTGTGGGCGTTACATGAAGGGTGCTGTAACATGCTGCTAGAATTACTAGGACTAATAGGATTATTAGGACTAATAGCATTATTAGCAGGGATGTTAGGAATATTAGGATTA
The DNA here is from genome assembly GCF_029784155.1 of Uranotaenia lowii. NCBI lineage: Eukaryota > Metazoa > Arthropoda > Insecta > Diptera > Culicidae > Uranotaenia > Uranotaenia lowii. The sequence goes on along the minus strand of NC_073691.1, from coordinate 58,674,604 downwards.
TTCTGTTCCTTGTGCTTCCTATCGTCATGTAGAAGCCAATGATGCAGATATTTACACCCATTTGTGTTGCATGGAACTCTTCTACTGCATGTCTTAAAATGTCTGGTTAGACATTTACGGCAAATATTTTGCTCGTTCACTACAGACCATCGTTGATTTTTTGACATGTCAAGAAATGCTCTGCAGTTTTCGATGGTGGCACAGTCTCCACTACAGGCTGGACATGAATTCTGGTACGACCTTGAGGACGGCTGTTCCGAGTGTAGGTGTAGGAAAGCCTCGTCTTTCCTATGCTTGGCGGAAGATTTATTCCATGACTGTGGTCTCGTTACCCTGCTAAAGGCATCTACCTTTTTGCTTAGCCACATGTTAAACTCCATAAGAGACGACGCGCCAGTTTTTTGTAGATGAGTTGCCCATTTCATTTTCAAGTTTATAGGAAGGCTTTCGACTAACTCCTGTAGCAAGGTAGCGTTATACAGACGTTCATCCAATCGACAGGCTAGAATTGTGGCACAGAGATTTTGAACGGCAATACCAAAGTCAATTATACTCTCCAGCTTATCTGCCTTTGGTGGTGGCATCGACTTGACTCTCTTCATCATCGTGTCAACTATCGTTTCCGGATTTCCAAAGAGGGTGCTCAGACGATTCATAATAACCGGAACGTTGTCTGGATGAAGAAGAAGGCTTTTGACGGTACTAAGAGCTCTGTCTTGCAAACTTCTTTCTAAACGATCCAAAAGCTCATCATTCCGGAAGTCGCACATCCTCGCTGTGCGTTCATACGCCGCAATGAACCTAGGCCATTCTTCTGGATCTCCACCAAACTTAGGCAAGTCTTTGACTGTTTGTCTAGCAGCAAGATGCTCTGCACTCAGTCTCCTTTCGATAGAACAGACTTCATCAGCGATGGTTTGCTGTTGAGGGAATAGCGATAGGCGTCTTGGGGTCGATGCTGATACAGGGGGAAGGTTGGAACCGCTCTGGGTTGCGTAGGGATTTGAATAATCCACTAAGTCGGGCTGTGAGGTACCTATCACACTTCTTGGAGCTTGCTGCTGTGAAACTGCTACCCTCGGCTGCTGAGTGGTATACACTGGTGGATATTGTTGCACCGGAAATGAACTGGGCGGACATGCTGAAGGGTAAGATTGGTGGTGGTTTTGCGGAAGATTAACTGAGCCTTGAAATGCTCCACTTGGCAATGATGGAACGCACATGGAAGTGGATGAGGGGTTTGAAAGCGGAAAAGCGAACTGAGGATCAGCCGAGCCGGAAGATTGCAAACCATAAAGGGGAGGAATAGAGGGAATCGTCGCTGAAGACTGTGTGCTACAAGTTGGCATGATATTGGATGTAGCTGCAGCTAATGCCGCCCTTGGAGCCGAACTCTTTGAAGAATCTGATGCAAGCTGAATCCTCACCGATTTCGCTACTCTACCAGGATACTCGGGAAGTGTTGTTTCATTCCCGGGCATTGCTGTAGCATTCTCGATGTTATGGGTTTTATTCAGCCAATTTTCGACCCTTTGAACACTTTCACTTGTTTCCGAATCGGTGTCAAGACCTGCTGACAACTGCTCTTCCAACTGTAGGCGCTCATCTAATTGTTTTCTTTCAAGGGCTTGTCTAGCTTCCAGAGCTTTGAGTTTCTGTTCGCGAGTTTTTGTTGAATGCTGTGATCCCTTAAGGGAAGATATTCCGCTACCCTTAGAACCCTGAACTCTAGAAGCAACCAATGTTTCGTATCGCGTTGACATCATCGGTTGTTTTGGAATCGCCCCAACGCTTCGACGGCCAGAATTAATAAGTTCACCAGAATGGCTTACGATGGATTCATCTAGAAGTAGAAACTGCTCATGCATCCTTTGTGACTGCTCCTTCAACTGCCGAAGTCTCTCCATCTCAAGCTGCTGTTGTTTCTGCTGCTGCTCGAGTTGTTCTTGCTCCTTAGCCTGCTGCTCACGCTGTTGCTCACGCTGCCACTGTTGTTGCAGCTCCAATCATCATTTTCAATGCTTTCATCCACGTTGACACATTCATAATGGAACCAGGTGTCACAGGAATCGCATTGGACCATCCGGCTCGTATCGATGCGGCTACATGTCCCACAACTTCTCCCCTCACCATGAGAAACAGTTTCATTGTTTTCACCAGTATTATTTGCACTCGCTACACTTTTATTCGACATTTCGAACTAAACGGATAATTTAACTTGTTCTCAAAACAAGAATTAAACGACGCGGATTCCGGTAATTTGAACGATTTATTTCTATCGTTAAATTATCCCTGTAATTATTTTAATTCAGCATTTAGGGATTTGATTTGACAATAAATTGTGTAATTTTACAATATAGTGTGTGTGTGTTGTATCATTTGTCTACTCACGTTTAATGCCCTTTTTGTTAATATTGTGTTCAGTCCGAAATTCGAGTGTCGTACGGTACGGCTAGCACTGATTTTAACCTATGGCAAACGCAATTGTTTACAACTGTTTGGATTTTGAATTGTTGTATTATTTAGGATTTACCTGTTCTCCGGTCGGGTTCGGCACTAACTATGATCGGCACTGACTATGTTCAGCGGAATACTTAGGTTTACGCCAAGACTACCTGTGATATTAGACCTACATAAGTAACATACAATTCAGTCTTTCACACTTCAGTTTACCTCTACGAAACTAAAACGCACTTAATGCTTCTTCAAGCTAGCGATTCTTCCTGTGTTAGTCGTTTGGAACGTAACTGTAACAGTAACCAAGGACTAATAAAATCGTGTACACGAGTGGCGATTCCCGCTCGTCTACGATTTTTACCCGTAAAGGTTCGCCAAAGCGCGAGCAGGCTGTGAAAAAAAATCCCATAGGCTCGCGAACCATAGGAAACACGAGCGAGGCAGTCCAACCAACAGACGATTCTTTTGGATTTTGAATCCTGTCTCGCTCGTGGAAATCGTAACATACATGAAAATTTTTCCCCGCGATTTTGGCTCACGAACCATTTAGCGAAAAGGTTCATGAACTTTTTTTTGGAAGGGAACGCGTGGTTATTCGATTTTCTTCCGTAGGCAGGCTGTGCGTCTCTTTAGGTACGCGTACGGGTAATAAATTGTGCTTCAAGCAGCAGCAGGAAGTTCTTCATTTTCCACTGTTCTTTCAATTATTGTATGGAATATTTCTGTTTTATTTTTAAGTTTATTAAAAAAATTTTTTTTTTGATAACTTACAGCGTTTTAAGATTAACGAAACTCTAAATATTAAATCAAATTCATTCTGCCATGTCAACTCCTGGGTGGTCAATTGAATTAAACAAAGCTTTTTGACAAAATTATGGATTAGAATGGACACAAGAAGGCCCTAATAATGATCTTTAACAACCGTTTAAGGAATAAATAGTCAAATCAAATCTTAGAGCATTACAATTTCATCCAAATTTCTGTAGTAGAGGTTGAGTGTAAATAACTGTTTTTTAAATTTGGAAAAGACAACCACGATTCATATGTAAAGTTTCAATAAGAAAACACATGCAAACGTATCAATGATTATTTTGGATTAAAGTGAATATCATAAAAATTGATAAATTAATTCAATAATCAAAGAAGAGTTTTCAAGTAATTTTTCCTAAAAAAAAAACTTTCTTGAGGGGTTTTGGCTTGAGGGATACAAATATCTACGGAAAATTGCTTTTTCACCATCTTATTCACATGCCCCCAGGGTGGCCACAGAACCGGGAAAACCGGGAAAAACCGGGAATTGAAAATCGAACCGGGAAAACCGGGAATTCAGACCCAAAACCGGGAAAATTAACAAGAGAAAACCGAATATCAGTTTTGGTTCTAAAATCAGGGATTCAACCCAAAATTCAAAATTCAATTTCCTGGTTAGAATTTAACAGTTCAAAAATGTGTTAGAATCATAAGTTCGGAAATTTTTAAACTACTCTCTGATTTCTCTTCAACTACCTCTAAATTGAAAAAACTAACTTATTTTACTGGAACCTATAGTTCAATGAGATGAGAAATTTAGAAAGTCTCTTAAAATTTGTTGAAGTATCGCATTACAATTATTTGAAAAAACCATCAATCATATAAAATCAAGCAAATTAAAGTTAAATCACAGAAAACGTTAAATTTTGGTTGAAAATGTTAAAATAAGTAAATATTATAATTTTCCTGTGATAGTGTTGAATTTAAGAGTTAAACACAAGACAATCATCTTTATACACGACAAAGTGTTTTTTTTCGCAGCCTAATAAAAATTTGACATCGCCGAAACTTTGCTTCGTAAAAAAGGAAACCATCTCCTATCAAACGCACTGATTTGAAAATTAACTTTTTTCGATCACTGGTCATAATTTAAGAAAAAAATAAATTACACTTTTTAAAGCATGGATGTGTAAAGATTCCTTTAAATAATTTCGAAAATTTCATATGAACTGATTTCTAACTTGATCCGTTACGAAAATTGGAATAAAATTTAGAAAAACAGTAAAAATATTTCCTTTTTTCATAAGCGTGTGTTTATGTCGATAGAAGCCTCTATATAAATTCTTCAAAAATCTTAAAGTGTTTCAACAGGTAGTTTCCTCAAAATATACATATTTGTGTTTTGAGTGAAGCATTAAAGAAAAAAAAACCTTGAATTTGAATGTTAAAACAGACCCATGTCGAAATAACAATACTTTTGCAATAATATTGAATAAATATTTTTTGTTTATTTCTTTTCGATAGCACAAGTCAACCAAATTTACGTTTTGAGGGCGACATATCCAAATATGCTGATTCAAGGATTAACTTAAGAAATGTTTTAGCCACATTTTAGAACTTTTCAAAGATACTCAAATCCTAGGTTTCGAATCGATGATAAACTTTCACGAAAACCGCAAATTGTTGAAACTTTTGAGAAAACTGTGGCGTCTTTTAAGTTTATTTTTCACAGTCTGGAGAATTTGAGAAAATTTTGAAATATTTTTTTTTAATCAAAATGAATCAATAATTTTTTTAAAAGCATAAGTAAAAACAAATTTAAAATCTTCAACAAAATTGTAAATAGAATTTAAATCTTTGATATCGAAAGCTCCTTAATGCTCTTCAATGATGTCACAAATATTTTCCTTTCTTAGCTTAAGAATTCAAGCATTGCTTCTTTGAATCTAGAATATCTAGGTTATATCTTAATCCTCTTTCAATTGGGGGATAACAAATAGATTCGAAATTAGTTATTTTTATATAGGATTGTCGGTTTATTAGTTATTAATGATGTATATTACTCAAAACTTAGTATTTTTAAATTTCAAAACCCAATATCACATGAACTAGATTTGACATAATATGACAAATGTTTCGAATTCAGGACGGCACCATCAATTTGTGAAACAAAGGCTTTACAGGTTTTAAAACATGTACACATCATGTTTGTATTGCAATCTGTATTTGATAACTTAGCTCATAGTTTCTGAAATTTTATATACACTGTTGAGTCTTTTTGATTGTTGAAATCTTATTTGTCCACTTTTCAACTTATTTTTTGCATAAATCCTTAAAATCAGTTTTAGCATGCGTCTGAAGAAATTTATAGATTTGTTTTCCTGATACAAGTGTTATTTTCAAGCCGACATTCCAAAAAACGTTATAACTCTATCACATTTTTCTGCATAACAAAGTCTATCCACTACTGAATGAAAAATGAAAACGTTGAGATTTTTTTGCAATTTGCAATTTCAATGTATCAAAATTTTATTTTGAACTCAAAATCCATGAGTGCTGAAGTTAAGATTTTTTTTTAATAGTTTAGGTAGTTTAATGCGAGTATCAATAAATTTAATTTGCAAAATTTAATTTGAATCAAAAATTAATGTTTCTTATGTTTTATTGATTTATGGTACTTTTGATTTTGTTGTAATAAATTTAGATATCATACTTAAAAATTCCTTTTTCAATTTTTTTCTATATTCATTTTGAAACTGAAATTTCTTAGTTTAGAATAGAAAAAAAGCAATGGGTGAATCTGAATTGAATAAATGTTTTGAATTTTGTCTTTATCTCAAACTTTGATATGCTGTTGAATAATCCAAAAAAACTGTTTGATAAAGTCTCTGTAACTGGTTGCCCATATTTTTTTAACTTTTCAAGTCAGAATTCAAGATGCAAAAAAAATGTTTGGTGAATGGTTTTCAATTAGTTATTCATTGCAACGAGTTACAAAATGTTATTTTTTAGCACGAGTCGAAAATGAAATCAACGGGCTTGCCAAGTTGGATAATTACGTCGAGTGCTGAAAAAAATTGAGTTTTGCAACGAGTGGCATACACAATTTTATGAAAATTTTGAAAATCCTTAGAAAATCCATTAATTGACCTACAAAAAGTGCATCTTACAAATGATCAATGACTAAAAATTTGTGATGAAGTAGATCTTGGACTGTACTTTTGCAGACAAAAATAATTTGGATTGAGAATTAACGCTTTTCGATAACTTTTTCAGTGTCTCAAAGTTAACTTTTTAGCACTGAATTACATAAAATACAATTATAATAACTATTCAAAAATAGAAATTGATTTTTTTTTGCAAATATTTACTTTTCAATGTATAAAAAAATCTGTACTGAATTCTAAAGAATATAAAACAGAAGACAAGTTCTTCAGAAAATGGTAGGATCAGCTAAAGTTATCATGAATAAAAATAACTATTTTTCTTATATCTGTTCATAATTACCCAGGTTTATATCTTGAGATTCTTGTTACGTGAAAATTTTTAGTGTTGGCGATATATCTAGAGGAATCTTAACACTGCGTCTAGATACGATTAGTGGTCTTTAAAATTTTTCCCTTTATTGGTCATGGGGAATTTTTGTATTCACAAACGAACAAGAAATCTTGTTCATACAATCTCATATTCACAGATTTTAGAAACTGATAAAGTTATGTATAACGGTTGGTTTCCAAGATCTTGACGGTTATTGGTATTTTAAAAACTAAAGATAAGTCTAGATAATCAAACAATGCCTAAAAAAAAGTGTTCATAATTGCCCCGTGTTTTGAAAAACATGGGAAATTATAAACAATCCTCTGTGAATCAGTATGATAAATGTTTGGCAAAAATTTATATTTATTACTGGCAATTATTACTGACTGTAAAACGTCTGAAAACAGCATTTTTACTGAATTTACTGTGACAAGGGAGTACGTGATTGTACGCCCTCAGAACAATTTTAAATTTTAGAGACGTGAATTTTGTGAGCTTTGGTAACACAATTTATATCTGTAACACATCAAAAAATTTGTTAACATGATTTAAAACTTCTTAACGATTTTGAAATATGAAATTCCAAACTTATATAACTTCCTCAATTTGAACTTCGGAAGAAACTTGAAAATAACAAAGGGGATACAATTAAGATGCCGAAGTAGCACATTTCTAGATTGGACTTTTATTTTTTTTTTATCCTTCCCCCACCCCATAGATCTTTTTAGGATGCGGAGGAACTTTTTATCCTTCTGATAATTAAATCAATATTTTTTCTATCTGTTACTGGGCCAGATTGCATCCCTTCGAAACTCTATATACAAATTTGCCAAATTTCACGTTGTTTAACATCAGAAAGGACAAACTTCAATTCACAAATTATATACATCGTTTAAATTTACAACATTGTAAATTATTTTCAAGAAATTGTTATGAAAACTTTGAAAAATCGATTTATTTCATCTGTCCACGCGTTGCATTTGGCGCAATCAACAACAAATAACGAAACGGAAAACACGACCATCAAGTGTGCAATGCGTTTTCCAATTTGGTTCACGAACCAGAATCGCGAGGTTCGCGAGGTTTTCTGCCACGGCTCGCTCACGATTTTCTGGCGATCGGATTCCCCTTGAAAAAAATCCCCTACAATCACGTGTTTGCTGAGTCGCGAACCTACTGTGGTCAGAACTTTTGTGAACTACGCGCGGTTTTGTTTCTTGGCTGCTCCGATTTGAATACGATTTTTTTAGTCCTTGACAGTAACTGAACATTAGTATAATTTCGTATCTAAAATGTAGTATATTTTTACTCCTCAACTGTTCGCACTAAACTTAATGTTTTTCTTCTTTCTCAATGAAATCTCCTTCTGACAACTTCTAGTTGTGGCTCAGTAACTCAGACTATATGTCCACTAAACCTAATGAGCTAACTTTAATATCGATTACGGTATGTTTTACCGTTTTGAGGTTTTTCGGCTACCAGTGACGGCGTACTTTGGTGGGGTCCACTTGATGACGGAGGTGCGTCCGTAGATGACGTGACACCAGGAGTGTCGAGCTGACACTATAAATTAGGTGTTTTTTTTTGTATGGGTTGTCAAGGAGCTTCCAAAATAAAGAAATTGCACATAATCAGAGATTCCATAATGTCATGATTTCATGTGTCCGAGATGCTTAAATTCTTTATCCCGATCGTCTGACTCGTGCTGTATATAATTCTTGTATCTGGTACATTCGATTCGACACAAATTCAGATACGTGGGTAAACAGTTATTGGTTACGCACAGGGATGCATTTTCTCTATGGAGAATCTCCGCGGTGCGGGTTTTTCGATTCCCCACGGAGTTTCTCTGCATTTCACCACGGAGATGTTTGACTAACACCACCGGAGAGATTATATTGAATTCAACACCAACGAGCGTGAGAGTGAAGCGGGCCATAGACTACACAAATTGGCCTGTACAAATTCGATGTTTCCACGACGATTGTTTGATCTATGCTCGCCCATACACTATACAAACATATTTCACGCGAACACAAATGATTGCTGGCGAAAACAGCAACAGCAACAAAAAAACCATCTCCACCCCGGCTGGGAGAATGTTTTGTACAAAATATTTCGATCCCGACCGATTTTACTCCAACCGTTTGGGCGCTCATTCAAGCAGTGCCATACACTATGCAAATCGTGCTCACAGCGACAAAATTTCATCGAATTTCATCGCATTTGTACAAATGTTGTGTAGTCTATGGCCCGCTTGAGAGCTCTTATGTTCACCACATACACCACCGAGAAAACCGATCGATCCAGTTTTTGAACACGTAAACATTGCAGGTGATTGTCTACATTTAGGGGTATTTCGAGTGATAGTATACTTGAAGCGGCAGTTTCAATAGGACTAGCTATGAAGAAACAGTTTGTTTATCTGAAGAAGAAATGTGTTACCAATCCAAATCTATTGCTTTCAAATCTTATTAAAGATTTCTATAAATAAAAATGTTTATTTCGTTAAAACTTTTTTTTTTTATTATTACAATTTTCTGAAAAGTTCGGGCCGAGTGAACTTATTGCATTATTCCCGGTAACTTTTTTCAAGTTTTGTCCCGGATAAATTCGGGCAATCTGGAACATTTCTTATTGATTGAATTGTTCAATTTTATGTGACATGAATCATTTAAAAAAATGCAAAGAATATGGAAAAACAGTTGGGTTTTAACTTCGATTTTTGTTGATCCATGTTGAAAATGCGTATTTATATTATTGAAGTGTAATATTGTTAATTTAATATATTTGCATTACATTTTTCCACTTTGATGACAATTGTCTCCAGTTGCAACGATGGATTTTTTTTTAAATAGATTTCGGTTTCATCAGATTACTAAAATTTTTAAGCTTATTATACCGGGCGTTCGTAAATTGCTATCTACTCGTAGAAATAAAATGATGTTTTTGGTTGAAGTGATTTTTTGAATGTAAATGTGAATGCTTTGGATGGTTTTTTGACATCTACCAAAATAAATCGATCAACAGATGCATCACTCAAAACGATTAATTTACGAACGCCCCGTAAGAATGGCTAAGGAATGGATACTGTCTTATGGCACATTGCTTTCAACTTCCTGCTTTCCTTACGTTCGGCAAAGCCAAGTCACAAAAAAACGCAGGTCATTCTCGCCGGTGAGGAAATTTGCCACTCTACGGAGCTCTACGGTGCAAACATTTATGCTCCAATGTGAGGATCTGGTGGCGGTGCGAGTTTAAGTTAGTGTATATGACACTCGAGTACTTCGTGGGCAGATAGAGAGTGGTGAAAAACTAACAATCTCTCCGGAGAGTTAATGGCAATAATACTGCGGTGTTGAAATTCTCCGGCTCCGTTAAAACACCACGGAGGAAAGCATCCCTGGTTACGCATGCCTTAGAATGACACTGAATTATGTAGTTTATAAAGATAGGTGTTATGTGTTTTTCAAGAGTTACAACCCGCCTAAATGAGTGTTATACAATGACTATTTCCTCCATTATCTTCTTTCCAAGCCACTCAAAAGATTACATTCATATACCGTATTTTTTTTCACCTGGAGGCAAACTAGAGGCAACCTAGGTTCGCTCTAACTGCTGTCATCGTGCTCATTTATTGCTCGAGAGGCAACCTAGGTTCGCTCGAAAAAGGGACGGAGTCGCCCTGAGAAAAAAGTCAGTTTTGCGAGAAGTTCACCAATACTCTCAACGTTGTTGTCAAAACATTAAACAGCTGTTTTTGGCTGAAAACAAAACAGTTGAAATAATGAACGGGAAAATGATTATTGCCGCGATTTTGAACCTCTCAGCCAAGCAAAATCGTACTATCTGCAGTCCAGTGCAATCCGGACACAAAAAACGGCAATCCGGATGTTAAGAACCGAATGAAGAAATCCAGAAGGGAGAACAAAATGACAGCTGCATGTAAACATTGCGCTCGTTCTCACGCACACCTACGTATGGAATAACTCGAAACCCGAAACTTGCTTTTTTATTCTGACGGTTCTAGAGCCAAATCCGGAATCAAAAAAAAATACGCCAATAGTTTAGTTTTAGATTATTAATGTACGATATCGTTTGGACTCCCTTTACGATACAGGGAACAGGTCGTAAAATAAAGTAACCATTATTTTTAAAATTATTAATTAACTGTTAAGAGTCTAATAGCGTTTTCTTTTTCAAACCCAGTTGTGCACTTAGTGCTGTCATCGTCGTTTTTTATATGAAGTTGACAGCAGTTTGTGCAAAACTAGGTTGCCAACAGCCAGAGAGAAAAAAAAACCGCTATAATTGTAAAGCATTAAATAACACCAGACAAGAATCAAGAGAGAATTCCTTGCATTTGGAGTGGTAATGATCAAAAACTGCCTAAAAAAAATTGCAACAATTAGCACATTTTCACTCTCTCTGAGCACTGGTTTCTCTCATTTGAACTCAAACCTCCTAATTTTCTCTAACAAATTGCCACAAATTACCACAAATTCAATAGCTGGCTGCACAATTTGTGTGATCATTGACGAATTTTCTCCCTTCATTTCAGTTCCCCGATTAAAACTATTTTTGCGATTTTATTTTTCTGGGAGTGTATTTCCAACTTTATTTCAGTGGGTTTATTGACATTTTGTTTAACTCCCCCCATCAGCTGTTATCAGCTTTTGTCACCCACATGCTTACGAAAAATCCTACCCAGAATGCTTCCTTCGCTAGTGCCTAGTTTAGGCATAAGAAGTGCTTGTGGTAGCTGCTACTTGAATACTTTTAAACGAATCATCTCAAGCATTGAGGTGACCTCTGCCACCTGCAACAGGACCGCTTATCCGGTGATAACGAGGACAGCAAGATTCGGATCCAATTACGCTTTGCGTCACCGATTCAGCATGAACGTAGCCTATTTCCGGCACCAGCCGGATGAGGATCAGTGTGCCATTAGTTTCCATTTGACCAATGAGCAGTTTAAAGTAGACAAAGTTTTTAACTTCTGCCGAACTGTAACGGAGAATATCGATGCAAGCTTAGAGCGGATGCGAGCCAACATCGACAAGGAAGTGCGGAAAAAGGCAAACAAGAAAAAGAAAAGTAAACCCGGCCAACAGGCGGAACAAAATCAGGTAGCACCGGAAACTGAAAAGTTGCCGGAAGTCACGGTGAGTTTTTTCGACGAAAGTTTGAAGCAAGATATCCGGGATATGACCTTTTCCGAGCTGTTGAATAAAGTACGCAGTAATCAGCAGATACTGCTGAAAATCCTGGACAATGATTTTCGGATAGATTTGAACTCGCCTTCAGTGCAAACCATTAGTTTACCTCAATCGATTCTGGCCGGATTTTATGTCTACCCAGCCAAGTTGGAGATCCTTTTCGCCGATAAGGACCTTTCGGAGTTCCAGTGGTTTCGAGGGAAAATGCCAAAATCAAACAATGCGCAGCAAATCGAATGGGTTCCTATATCTACCGGATATTCATATATGGCTACGCCTGCTGATGTTGGTCATCATTTGAAGATTGTTTGCTTGCCCAAGAATTCGGAGAAAACTGGTCCGGTGGCCGAGGTCATCTCGACGTGCGAGGTTCAAGCTGGCCCAGGGCAGTGTCCTTTCGAGGTACGGCATCTTTTCACGCAGAACAAACTGAAAAACGAACACCAATTCCGTGTGATATCGTACAACATTCTAGCCGATTACTATGCCGACAGTGACTTCAGCCGTACGGAGTTATTTGGATACTGTCCGAACTATGCGCTCCATATCGACTATCGGAAGCAACTGTTCATCAAAGAGATTGTCGGTTACAATGCCGATATCGTTTGTCTGCAGGAGGTCGACAGTAAGGTGTACGACTTGGATTTACTGCCGGTACTTCGCTTGAAGAACTTCGATGGCCACTATCGGACTAAAGGATCAACGGCCGAAGGATTGGCAACGTTTTTTGATACCAATCGGTTTGAGTAAGTTGAAATATTCGATTTAAAGTTGTATGTCTTTTTGAAGCTAACACTGTATCAAACATTTTCAGGGTTTTGGGCAAGCAGGCAATAATGATTGGCAACGAACTGGAGAAACTGGATGTCTTCCAGGGGCTCTGGAATCAGATAAAATCAAACGAAAAACTTGCCACCAGAATAAAAGACCGCTCGACGACCATCCAAGCGACACTGCTTCGCTCTCGACAGGATCCCAACAAACATCTGCTGGTGGCCAACACCCATTTCTACTTCCATCCGGATGCGGACCATATCCGGCTGCTGCAGGGTGGTTTTTCGATGCTGTACGTACGCAGCCTGTACGAGCGCTACCAGCAAGAGCTGAAGCTACAGGACGAACACTTTGCGATAATATTCTGCGGCGATTTCAACAGTGTCCCAGAGTGTGGCATGTACCGGCTGATGACAGAGCGCTTTGTCGGCGATGAGATGGCCGACTGGCAGAGTAACGAGGAAGAAGCCGTACGTGGCGTTACACTGGCGCAACCGTTTACATTTCAATCAGCCTGTGGCTGTCCCAAGTTTACCAACTATACGGTAGGCTTTCAGGCCTGCATTGACTACATCTACTACCAGTGTGACAAACTGAAGGTGAACGATATCGTTCCGTTTCCCGCCGAGGAGGAGCTGATGGCCTACGACGCAATTCCGTCACCGGTTTTCCCCTCCGATCATATTGCCCTGGGGGCCAGCCTGGAGTGGTGCTATAAATCGTGAGGGATGTATTGGTTTTAGTATTGTATAAATAAAACAGAAATTAAAAGTTTTCAAATAGCGGACCGCTAGAGAAACCTAATTTCGAAAATATACTATTTCTTTCCTAATAGGATCTAACATTAATTATTATGTTTTTTTAAGATTTGACAGGAAGTTTCGCTATTAAAGGTAACTTGAATATTTGACATTGATAACTGGAAAATTTTGTGTTAATAAAAACACGACTTGATTGGGAAAAATGGTTCAGGTTCACAAGGAAAATGATTTTTCCATCTTGATGTATAAGCATTCGTATACAAGATTCGAATAAACCTAGAAAGACGAGGCCGTCCTAAAATCACGAGTCACAACTACGAACAATTGTCTAATACATCTTTCACAGCAAATGAAATGGAATACAATGACAAGAAAATTTAAAAAAAATCAAGGAGAATGGCATTATTTAAAAAAACGCTGTGACATATAAATCTACTAACCTTAAATTTTGACTTAGGTACACATGATAAATCTTACATTTACTAACAGTTCTCGGAACAAATCGGAATAGGGAATTTCTCTAGCAATTGAGGAACATTCATTTATTCATCTTAAGCTATTTATCAAAAAAAGAAAACCTCAGTCCATTTCCACAAGGCTGACATCGAAATCATCATCATCATCGCCCCATTCGGAAATGGGTTGAGATTTGGCTGGTTTCGATACCGGTTCAATCTTTGGCACCTTACTCGGTACCGATGGTTTTTCCTTGGCAACAAGCATCACGCTCTGCTTTTCAGGTTCCGCGTTCTTTTCCTTGCTCTCCATTAGCTGCCACAGCTCATCGTCATCGTTGGCATTCAAAACCGTTGTGTCATGGGAGCGTACGATCAGCGAACTATCTTGGCTTCCAGCGCTGTTGAAAGTTCGTCGATTATTAGGTGCAGGTTTTGCTTTTGGAGCCCGTGCTCCCATTGTTATCTGGCTCAGTTCGAAGTACTGATTCGGGTGATTGATTCCTTCTTCCAGCTTTCCCTGGTGGGAAATTTCGAAATATTTTCCACAAGCAATTTGGTAGTGACCTTTGCTCGCGAAACTTACAATTTCTTCCGCATGGGCAACGCTTAAGCCGTAAGAGCTGAGTTTCGTTTTCAGAACTGATGGATCCCAAATCTTGAACGGACAGCCGTGAGTATCTTGTGGACCGACGCTCGTTGTGATGATCTTCATACACGAGTACGGCGTGTAGTTCACTCTGGATCCTTCTTTACCGTAGTTGTGCCGGATATTGTAGGCATACTCCTTTTCAAACTTTTCTAACGGAATCGTACCTCGAGTAAACTCTTCTCGCCAGAATCTGAGGGAATCTTCCATGGTGACTCCGATACCCTTCAAAAACAATCCATATTGCATACGACCCGTATGTTTCAAATGGTGCTTCGATCGCAAGGTATCGTGGCAATAGCGCATACACAAGGGATGAGATTTTTTCGATAACTGATCAAGACTTTCGACGGGAACTTCGCCAGCTTTAGCAATTGTATAATCCTTCCCGGTATAAGAAGTGTGTAATCCTTTAAGCAACGAAGCAAACCTTTCATCGCTCTCTAGCTCGGGCAATAACTTCAGATGCGCCTGAAGCCCATCCTCGATCAGCTGATGATGTTTGTTCGCTATTATAGAGACAAAATCACTAGCCCCGACGTACGCGTACCCACCCTTCAGATAGCATTTGCGACCCCGGACCAAATCCAAAACGTCCGTGAAACGTACCTTATAGAAATCCATGGCCTCGATTTGCACCACGCTGTGGTACGCCGTACTCTCGTACAGACCGTCCTTGATTTCGGCTTTCTGCTCCGGAGTCAACGGTGTGTAGTTCATTTCATAAACCCGCACGAAATCTTTGACGTCTTGCGCCGATAGCCCACCGAACTTGAGCCGGAATAGTTCCATTTCCCGGGCCAGGAACCACCTAGAAGCCAATTAGAGACAGATTCGAATTCGAAAAATTAATACATTCCTATGAGTTCTTTTAAGTCATACCTTCTCAATTCTTCCGATCGGCAGTACGCAAACCGCAGAATGAAATGGGACAGATAATCCTTTCGGCGGGCGGCAATGTCCAGATCCTTGGAGTGGTTGCCCTGGCACAGCCGAACGTACGGCTTCAGATGGTCGTGATTCATTTCATTGAACACGGCCTCCCGCCACTCATCCGACATGGGTTTGAGGTTTTTGGCCGCGGCCTGTTCCAGAATTCGCAAAACCTTCAAACGTTCCAGGGCCAGCGATTCGAACTCTGCGATAGACAGATCAACCATCGGCGGGATCGCATACAGGGCGACGTTGTGCGGAATCAACATTTCCAGCATCGCGTCCAGACTGAGTTTGGACTCCGGTCTAAGGCGGTTCCGTCGGGAGAATTCCATTCTGCTTTGCACTTACTTGTTTTAGGAGGAAGATCGTTAAAATTTTCGCAAAACTTAAGCTAAAAACAATTATTTTAAAAAAATATTACTGCGTGAAACGACATAAACCGAACGAAAAAAACTGGCGCGAATCCAAATACTGGACTCACATTTGAAAACGATGTATAAACGAGAAAAGATTAATAAAAATAATCGATATTTAAATCGATACTTTAAATCATTACACAGAAAAAAAATTATTTTGCTGTCAAACAAATTGGATAAAAATGTATTTTTAAAGCGATTTTTTTAATTTCCCGAAACAATCGGATTTTAAAATAAAACTGTTCATCGAACAAGAACAAATTGATTTTTTTATTTAAAGGACCTTTTTTGACATGCAAGGTCCACAAATTGAAATTGGTTGAAATGAAATTGTTGAAATATTCTGTTTCGTGAAATAAACATTTGAACTGGATAAATATTAAAATTGTCAAAAAATCTAATATACAGAATGGCGTTTTGGCCAAACTGCACATAACAGTTTTTTTGCGAAAAACGTTGGCAAACGAAATTAAAAAAAAACTATTACAAAACTTTGATTTTATTGGCATTTGGATCGAGAAGCGATAATTGGAGAAAATTTTGATAAATTGACAAAATCTAGCAAAATCATGTAGTGAAAAAATTTACAAAGTGAATTATCAGTGGTGAATTGACAAAACTGACTAAATTAATTCATTTGACGAGATTACTAGAGTTTGTTTTGATTAGGTCGTATGAGCCACTGTACGAGTTTCGAGAAAATTGCTTTGAAAGTTTCGAAACACATTTTAATTTCTAGTATTGAAACCAAAGGTCGGAATTGTCTGAAAAATTGTCATCCAATATTACAATAGATTAAGAATATGCCTCCGTATTCGATACGGGCTTCAATTTTACTCTTAATAGTCAATAGTTTATTCCCTACACTCACAACCTTTAGCCTGGATTGTTTGGCGCTAACGTCTTTTTGCAAAATGATGAATCCAATCTTGATAATTTGTTGCGTTTGTGAAATACTTTGATATTCCGTTGGAAGTTGTATGAAGTGAAGGTTCAAACAGTCGGAACCGTCAATATTACACGAAGGTGCCCGCTTGAAGGCTCCTTGCATCGGCTTGCGAGGTACTGTCCATCGCAGAAATGTTTCTATTGGACTATGGACACTGCTCTACCACCTTTGACTCTGTTGCCTACCAAGCAAAGTGTATACTTAGTTCAACGCTGACGAATGTTCGGGATGTATCTGTTGGAGTTTGAAAAAAACTAAATGTCTCGCATATCAAAAATTTACACTATTTTTACTTACCCTGCACCAAATTTAAGTGAGCCGTTTTTCTTAAGATAACAAGAACACTCTCACAACCGGTTTTCGTTAGATTTTATAGTGTATTTCACAAAATTTCAACAATTTTAAAGCATTTTCTACAAAAATGCAAAACGACCAAAAAACCAAATTGCCGAATTGTTGTTTTGTGTCCTTTTGCATGCACGATAATTCAGAGCAACACAAAAGGTCGTTAAAACCAAATTACACTCAAAAATGAAAAAGTTATTTTACGCCTTAAATTCAAATCATGTTGTAGGAGTTATTACCCAAGTAACCATAAGCACTAAAGCTTTGCATTTTTATAGCTTTACACCAGCATTCAAAGGCTAAATTACACTATATCAGCACGTCAAGTGCAATTTTGCATTACAACAGCCCTTCGAGTGCTATGCTGCATCATTTTAGAATTATACCACCGTTTTAAAATGCAACTAGCATTTTATCAGCTTTGCACTATGCTTTTGAAATGCAACATTGCTCTAAATCAGAATAACAAATGCTATATTTTCTAAGCATTAAATTGGCATCACACAAGCTTGTTTTAATGCTTTTAAGCACTATGTAAGCACTACAGTGGCATTAGGCCAAAGCACATAAGCATTGATTGATGCTGAATCAATGCAAATTTAGGGCACCGGTTGCTAGAAATTTGATTCAAATAGGTCTTTTTTTCATAGATTAAACGCGGACCTGATAGGTTCACAGGCAAAGTCAATGTCAAATGTCAGAGCCATATATGTCATGAGTTCGATTCCAGATTATCAGCTGAAAAATAAAAAAAAATATCATGTAGAAAATTCAATCCGAGAGATCTTCTCAATATGCATAAGCGAATATAAAAATAATTACAAATTAAGTATCATGGCAGAAAAATGGAACCAAACAAAAATCCGAAAAATATTTTTTTCCGCATGGTCGAACCTCATTTGAACGCCATTTGCATTTTCCCAGCATTTTGCCCGCCAACGCTATAGCATCAACCAATGCTATAACAGTGCTTTTATATGGTTATACCAGTTTCTGCACTAAAGCAGCAGTTAATTTCGCCAAACCTGGCTCACAGTGCTAAAATGATGCACAGAATCAAGCTCTATAGCTGACGCTAGAGCAGAATTGGTGCTAGATTTTAGTGCTTATGGTTACTTGGGTAATAAATTAATTAAAACCAAACTTTTTTCTAACATAGAATGAATGTTTAACAATCGCTTGCAGTCAATAACTCATTCTTGTTTATAATGGTTCATACGACCTAATCAAAACAAACTCTAGATTAGATTGATGAAATAAAAAAAGTGAACAAAATTGTCATATTTAGCAAAAAATTTTAAAATTTATAGAATTGCGAGATAGAAGAATTCTTCAAATTTATATTCACTATAGTACATAGTACTATAGTACAATGTTTACAAAATTGATCAAAATAAACTGAGCCATTTGAGTCGATTGAAATGAATTAATTGCCAAATTAAAAAAAAAACAAAAGTATCAAAAGGAAAACAAATGTATTTGACAAAATTGTTTGATTGGCAGGATTTCAAATTTATACAATCGATTGACAATTTTTTTGTCTTTATTTGAGAGGTTTTCAGCCACGCTGCCCAAGCAACCAAAAGTCGCATACTAACTTGAGCACGGGATTCCGAAGTTCTCATTTGGTTCCACTAAGGTTTTACGGGACTTCCAAGGAACTCATATTACGTAAAAGTTACTCAGAAACTTCTACCGCCTTCTCAAGGGCTAAAGCATTTAAAACGAAACTTCAATGCACTTTTTATGCGACATCTCCTTGAAGGCAATCATGGTGTCTGCTATGCTCTTTCTAACGAACCAATAAGATTACATCTGAAACCTTTAGGAGAATTTCAAGCGATTTGTCAAATATTTCTGACATTTCTGTCATTTTTTTCGGATTGTTTACATTGGCAGAAAATTCAACGCAATTCAATAATTTTAAGATTGTGCTAGCCAGGAAGAAGTGAGATTAACCGTTAGAAGAAAAAAGGACTTTGGAGCCCTTGGAGTGCATCAACAACTGACTGGATCTGGTCAGGGAATTACCCTTCAATCGGCATGGATACAGTAAAAACCAGGCAGCTCCGCCTGGGCGAGCCTAAATTGTAAATCATAATCAACAATTCTCCCGTCTGCAAAATATGGAATCCTTTTGGTCAAGACCAGTTTACTTCAGCTTTATTGCGGATCATCATCACCTGCCTTCCGAAAATCCTAGAAAATCTATGATCCAATCGAAGTGTAAATTATTGTGCGTAAATTTGATTGGTAATAAAATAGGTGCGATTGAGAACAAAATGAATAAATAAAAAATATGATGAGAATGTTTTGTGTGTTTTTTTTTTATAAATGCAAGTCCATTGATAGTAAAATTTTAAATTATGGCAACCTTTAACTTTATTTTATTTTTATATTTTTTTTAACTATAGAGTTTAAAAAACTCTCTAGTTTAAATACATCTTTAGACAGCAGATTTGCATGAGCTGGTATGGTCGAGTGGCTAGAGGTTATTACTTCCAACCTAGAGAACAGTGGATCGAATCTTGAGGCGGTGAGCAGCTGTTTTTGGCTTCGAAAGTGAGTAAACAACAAAAATCAACCTGTAATTATGTAAACATGTCAATGAGAAAATTCTAGATAGACCGGCAATCCAGCAGTCTGCCATCTGGTTGTCAGAGTGATCTGTCAACCGGATTTTTTTTCGGTGCGTTGAGAGTTTCTTGATATTCCCTTAAAGGCTGTATAGCGTTCTCTACAGCCTATGAAACGAACTTGAAAGTAGCTTTAATAACTTAAATTTTGGGCTGATTAGCATTCTCTTCAGACACAAACGAGAGCTGATTAAGCTTCTATGGAACCTTTTTAAGGGAATTCTGGTTGCTTGGGTGGTTCACCTCTGCAGCCGAATTCCGGTACTTGAAGAAAATCTCCGAAAATCTCTTCTAGAAAAGAAATTCTAAAATTGTCGTTCTCTTCATAAAAATGTCTTTTCTTCTTGGCTGATTCCGAAAAAGTAAAGAGAAAGAAAAAAAACCAAATGTAAGAGAAGAAAAAAGTATAGTTCACCTATTCACCGCTAGACGTCTTTGACGTTTGTTGTTGGTGAGACTTTTCAAAACGACTTTTTGTTGGCACCGTCTTTCTCCCATGTTTCCCGATATTGAGCATGGTAATTAGAATAAAATTATATTTGTAATACTGAAAACTATTTATAACAGCAATATTCAATATTGTTAAATGAAATACTTCAAATCTTGCTCATCGTGCATGCAATTAAATATGAAAAAACATATTGTTGAGTGTTGAAGGCATAATTGGAAGTTTTGAAAAATGAATCTAGAAAATTATGTGTTTGTAAACAATCGGATGTGTTGATATGATGAAATATGTTATAGTTGTACATTCGAAAGTGTCATACTTATTGATTTAGATTAATTAGGTTTAATCGATAACCTGAGCCAAGATATCGCAATGTTGTTAGAACTTTTAAATGTACCGGAATTATTGTGGATCTTTCATCCTTTAATGGGATAGCGTTCAATTGTTGATCCAGTAAGTTAATAAACTTCTTAGCCAAACATTTTGGCATTCGAAAGAGTTTTTCGAAATTTCCATCCGAAATATCAAATGGATTACTTATATCTCTCAAATAACGACGATGCCGAAGTAGTTCGATATTTTCTAGGCGTTTATAACACTTTTTTTTACATAGTAATATGATCCAATCATTTGCTCCATTATTTTAAAGTTTTAATAGGTATTAACGTATAATTTAACAAAAAACCTCACTGAAAAGAAATGTCTTTTGAAATTTCCGAAGCAAAAATGCCGAAGAAATTATAAATCTCGTTTTCTATTTCAAACGTCAAAAATTGTCTTCTTTGAATTGACCGGAATGTCAATCTAAGAAAATTTCGCAACGAAAAAAATCCGAAGAGATTGAAAATTATGTTTTCTTTTTTAAACGTCAAAAAATGTCTTCTTTAAATTCACCGGAATTCCAAGATAAGAAAATTTTAAAAATGTCTTCAATAATTTCTTTTCTTTCACGAAATTTTTAGCCCGGAATTCGGCTGCTGGTTGACTAAATTATTTTTTTATAAAAAATAACATGAAGACAAAATTTTATAAAATTTTCAAAACTGTTTTTTTTAAAGGTTAGAATCATATTTCAGCAATTTCAGGCAATTAAATAGAAGAACAAAACTGATATTTGGGTCCCACAACACAAAAATGCCAAAAATACACCTTATTTTGATTTTGATGGAAATTCATTGACTAAATCAAAAAATGAAAAACTAAAGGCACATTTAAAGAAAATTGTTTGAAGCGAAAAAAATTGTGAACGTTTACATAATTGACAAATTCAAGAAATGGATCAATTCTGCGACCAAGATCTAAAGAGACCAAACATATTACCACATAGAACATTAACTTATTGTGAAATTTACTCAGATACATATATTTATTTATCACTTTGTAGCTTTATTATTTACGATTGCAAAAGAAAAAAAAAGTTCGGCTCCTTAAAACCTAAATGTAAGTGCCGTTTCAAATAAAAAACTGCTAAAAAAATGGTCAGTAATATTAACAAAAAAAACAAAGCATGCAGTCTGACAATGGACCATCAAGACACATTATTGATGATATTTAACAAAATACTAAATTAATGAAAAAATGAATGTTTTAAATTTTATTCAAGCTTAATCAAATTTTCGAGAAACTAAGAGAATTCACAAAATATGAAGCTCGGAGCAATAGAAATAGCTTTTATTTATAGCAAAGGCTGTAAAACTGGCTGACAGCCCGAATAGAAAAGTATCGTGAAAAAACTATGAATTCCATTTTCACACTATCGTGGATTTCATGGTTAATACAATCAATATCAATGTTTATGAAACCTTGAACGCATTGTCAAATTCATCGTTTTCGACAGTGAAATTCATGGTTTTGACAAAATTTACCATGAAAAAAGGGGGTTGTTAAGCAACTTAACAATGAAAAAATCAACTTTTTTCCATACATTTCAGAACACAAAACTATAAAGTAGATGGTTATTACAGCTTCCAATTTTCAACAAGAAAACCATGGTATTCATTTTACATCTATTGTTTGGACGCTGAAACAAAAATTTCTGTTCATGGTTAGTTTATGGTGAGATTTCTGTATTGATTTTTTGTCATGTCATCATTTTTTGATTAATTTTAAAAATAAAAACTAATGGTTTGAATTCTATTTCATTATATTTAATTAACCGGTTCTCAATATTTACTCACACTTTTCACTTCCCGGATATTCATACTTTTGATTCTATAGTAGGGGCATTCCGACCGTCCCGAAATGATACATCCAAGTACAGCCCAAATCCGATGCTCCCAGAAAAGTTTTTGCGAACCGGATCCTTCATTGCAGTCAATATTTTTCCCTGAAAATAAAATTATAAGAGTCATGCACTGTTCCTAGTTTAAATTAAAGTTGAAACTTACCATTGTTTGTATATAATTGTGTGCATTCGGACAATTTTTTACCAAAAAATGCATCACATCACGTGTTCAGAAGTTGAAAATTTTAACAATGTCAACAAACCGCACACGCTCATCTTGGAGTCCAACCAACTGAGTAAAACCTACAGTGAAACATTATGTATTTACCATGTATATCACAGTCATCGTCTTATTTACGTTGATTTCACAATCCAATGCAAATTTTACCTTTTTGAGAGATTTAGATTTTACTTTGTATTTCATTGTTAAAACGAATATTATTGTTTATTAACTGTATAACCATAGTCTTGGCTATTCGGGAGCATTTTGAGCGAAAGAATTATTATTCTTGAATTATTTTAATTTCTTTGAATTTCGCCTGCACATTTTTCGATTGGTCAAAAATTTATTGCGGAAATTGCACCTATTTAGACTCCTGTGCAAATAATTTCCACGCAGAAATATTTTCGCACTGACTCACACAAAAGCTGCGTTCAATCGTAAGTAGCGATTGGTTTCGACTAGTTCCTGTCAAGTGGTCGTTGTTCAATCGGCTGATGTTTTGGTCGAAACAGGTCTGGTCGTTGTTCAACGGAGCAAGTTGAAATCGATCGAAACTAATCGAAACCGATCCAGCTCGAAAGCAGGATTCGTTTCTACCACACTAACACACATGCAGCGTGTGTGTTAGACAGAGAGCATGTTTTTGTTTCGTTTTCGCCATTTCATTTTCGTGCTTTGGATGTTTGGATTCAGTCGGCGGTCGGTCCTGTGTGTTTCGTGTCGGGATTGTCGCTGTGCTGCCTGCAATTAATTTTTCATACATGATCTCTGCTGGCACCGCAATCAAACGGTTTGATGTGGTGCTTGCCGGAGGTACTTTTGAACTTTTTAGGTACCAACCAAAGCCGTGCGAAACCGCCCCCCATGCAGATTTTTTCCAAGTAAAATTTTCGTAGAGTTCCGGAATATTGCTTCCCGAATAGCCAAGACTATGGTTATACAGTTAATAAACAATAATATTCGTTTTAACAATGAAATACAAAGTAAAATCTAAATCTCTCAAAAAGGTAAAATTTGCATTGGATTGTGAAATCAACGTAAATAAGACGATGACTGTGATATACATGGTAAATACATAATGTTTCACTGTAGGTTTTACTCAGTTGGTTGGACTCCAAGATGAGCGTGTGCGGTTTGTTGACATTGTTAAAATTTTCAACTTCTGAACACGTGATGTGATGCATTTTTTGGTAAAAAATTGTCCGAATGCACACAATTATATACAAACAATGGTAAGTTTCAACTTTAATTTAAACTAGGAACAGTGCATGACTCTTATAATTTTATTTTCAGGGAAAAATATTGACTGCAATGAAGGATCCGGTTCGCAAAAACTTTTCTGGGAGCATCGGATTTGGGCTGTACTTGGATGTATCATTTCGGGACGGTCGGAATGCCCCTACTATAGAATCAAAAGTATGAATATCCGGGAAGTGAAAAGTGTGAGTAAATATTGAGAACCGGTTAATTAAATATAATGAAATAGAATTCAAACCATTAGTTTTTATTTTTAAAATTAATCAAAAAATGATGACATGACAAAAAATCAATACAGAAATCTCACCATAAACTAACCATGAACAGAAATTTTTGTTTCAGCGTCCAAACAATAGATGTAAAATGAATACCATGGTTTTCTTGTTGAAAATTGGAAGCTGTAATAACCATCTACTTTATAGTTTTGTGTTCTGAAATGTATGGAAAAAAGTTGATTTTTTCATTGTTAAGTTGCTTAACAACCCCCTTTTTTCATGGTAAATTTTGTCAAAACCATGAATTTCACTGTCGAAAACGATGAATTTGACAATGCGTTCAAGGTTTCATAAACATTGATATTGATTGTATTAACCATGAAATCCACGATAGTGTGAAAATGGAATTCATAGTTTTTTCACGATACTTTTCTATTCGGGTTAACCTTAAAAGGTGTTTAATAATAAGTGTTGACAAACAAGTCAGAAATTTAGTTCGCTTCCGGCGGAATTAACACTTTAATCAACCTAATTTCATTTGACAACACTATAATTGAAAATATAATGTTTAATTGTAAATTTTAAATTGCAATTCAATTAACCTTTTGTTTTAATTGAAACTCTAAATAAGACATATAAAAACACTAGCTCGTCATTTGAATGGGTTTTAATTAAGAAGTGTAACTGAATAAGAACATAGTTTGAAACGAACCATATTAACTTCAAAATTTATTTATCGGATACTTGTTTTATACATCGACTAATTGGAAACCATGTAACAGGAGTTCATTTATGTAATTGAAAATGTTCTGATGATATTTATGTGCCCTGAATCTGAATATGCAATTTTTCTGCTAGCTCTTGATGTTGAAATAACTTTTCTAAATAAGTTAAAATTATTTAACGCTTTTTGACAAAAATTGAAAACAAAAACGTGACATTCTAGAAAAAAAGTTTCGAATCAATTATCAAACTTTCCTTAATACTTCAAATAATTTTGCGTTCTGCGAAAAAAGCTATAGAAGTTTTCTATTTGATGACTTTTGCTCATTTAATGAATTTTGAAAGAAATTTTAAACCAAATTGAATTTTAGAAAAGCATAAATGTAATCGTTTCGCAGGTTCCAAAAATTTTTGAATGAAAATGGTCTGTCTGGAAATTCGTGTGTACTACGCACAAAACACGCATTAGTATTGGTGAACGTATGTTCAACGGACGACCTGGTTGAAATCGGTCGAAGTCAATTGGAAAGAGACAGAATACCAACTGTCAAAATCCATTTCTACTTGTTTCGACCTATTTCAACCTGTTTCGACTAACTTCCATTGAACACACATAAAGACAACCAGTGTCAGTTTTTCAAATCAGCCGTTGCTCGCTTCTGATTTTCGAATCACATTTCCAAACGGCACAATCGTTATTGTTTTGGCGAAAATTATTATGAAATGCGAACCAAGGAGTTTAATAACGAAAATTGACCGTAACAAATGAAAAGAAACGAACAGAAAACAGAATGCATTCTGTACATTCGGGTACAAGAATGTAAGTGGAACAAATAAATCATGCATTTCGGGCGTTTTTCGAATTACTGAAAAATTAGCCAAAAAATTATGGATTCACTGACAATTTTTACTGACACACCAGTCGCAATTGTTTTCAATTCAATTTTATCCAAAGATGTAAAGAATATCGATATGTGTCATTGTCTATGTATAGGTCTGTGAGCAGATTTTACTGCGCGCAAATTATTTGCACGGGGGTCTAAATAGGTGCAATCTGCGCAGTTTGTTAAAGACGGCAACGGTGCGTATGAAAGTTGATTTTTTGGTAGAAATAATTTGAAGTAACTGAACTTTGATGTTGGTCCTTTTTTCATATAGTCCCTTTTCCACTTTTAGCACATGATAGTTTATATAAACAATGTGATGGTGTTAGTGAGTGCGGAATTGTTATCTGTCAAATCAGATTCTCTCAGTAGTCTAAAAATTCATGAAATTGACAATACATGAGTAAATCTTTTTCACACCTTGTTTTGTACGTTCTTGATTTATTCGTTTGCATATATCAGTTGACAAGTTTACAATGTGACGACGTTTACTTACTTACTTAATGATCCCGCGCCGATCCTCCGGTGCATAGGGCCGTGGTAAAAGACCTCCACTGTTGACGATCCGGAGCCAGCGTCTTCACCTGGTCCCAGTCAAGATTCTCGTCGACAGTTCGGATTTCAGCGGCTAGGCTTCGCCGCCACGAATTTCTGGGTCTGCCTCTTCTTCGATGACCTTCTGGATTCCAATCTAGCGCCTTTCTGCAAATCTCGTTTTCATCTTTTCGCAGCGTGTGCCCAATCCATCTCCACTTACGTTCCCGAATCTCGATTTCTAGCGCCCTTTGATGACACCGGCGATGTAATTCCTCATTCGAGATCCAGTTGCCAGGCCACCAAGCGCGGATGATATTCCGCAGGCAGCGGTTTACAAATACTTGCAGTTTTCGCGTCGTCACCGCATATGTGCACCAAGTTTCGCACCCGTACAGCAATACGGATTTGACGTTTGAGTTGAAGATTCGGATTTTAGTTCGTAGAGAGATCTGGCGTGACCGCCAGATGTTTCGGAGACTCGCAAACGCAAATCGGGCCTTTCTGATCCGGGTTTCGATGTCTTTCCTGGTACCACCATCAGGCGTTATCTGGCTACCAAGATACTGGAAGCACTCCACTTTCTCAACTTGTTGCCCAGCTACCATGAAACTGGAGGGATTTTCTGTGTTGATCTCCATCGACTTGGTCTTTCCAACATTGACTTTGAGACCTGCTGCCTTGGAACTTTCGGTGAGGTCGTCGAGTTTGCTCTGCATATCTGGTTGTGTTTGGGCTAGCAAAACAATATCGTCAGCCAGGTCAAGGTCGTTCAGTTGCTCCATTGTTGAAGGATTCCACGGCAATCCTCGGTTCGGTGCACAGTCAATCGATCCAATCAGAATGACGACGTTTGCTTAGCGAAATTTCGTTGGTCCACACCAAAGTGTGTATATATACAGGCTATGCAACTATGCGGAACTCATGAAGTTTGTTTACCAACAAACCACAGAAAAGCTGAGCAAAAAATAAACAAACTTATTGAGAGCCCCGCTCACTCCTCGCCTACTTACTGTGAAAGTCGGAGAACCTAGTGTATCTAAAGACCTTGGTCCACACTAGACTGTTTAATATCCCAATTCTAAAAGTCCGGATCATCCGGATCGTCCGATTCATACAACTGGTAAAATAGTCGAAAACCGAGCCAAGTAACAACCAATATTGAACCGTTTCAAGGTCCTGATTAAACGTCTGAAAGTCAACACAGTAAAGAATATGCAGGGAATTGCTGAATATTTTCATACATTCTAGTTTTGAAAATCAATACACGCAGAGAAAACTTGGATTTTGAAACAAAACAAAACTGACTTTGACTCAAAACACTCAGTTTTTGGAATATAACTCCTGTTTTCTTTGAATTAATGAATTCGCGTTCTGATTCAAATGAATAATTTTTGAAAGAAAGAATTAATTTTTTGAACTGAATAATTTTGGACTTTGATTTTAAACAATTTCTTTGATTCAAAAGACATTTTTTCAATTGCATATGTCTTTTGAAACAAAGTAAATTTTCTTTCAACCAAAGAAAAATGTTTTCAACTGAAAGAAATAAAATCTTTAAGTTAAAACTTCAAACTTAGAAGATAATTTGGATTGAGCAAGTACCGAATTTCGAATAAAGTTTGACCGGTCGTGTGAAAAATCAAAACTAGTGAATCAAAGATAGCTATTTAAGAGGATTCAGGATGGGGAATGCGTACCATGGTAAGTGCGTGTTAATCCGTTAGTCAAAATGTGAATATTTAAGATTTTATATAAACTTTTGCATAGTTACAGGACCACGGCTGATTCCGCCCAAAATCCAGCGGTCTGATTATCTTCGGCCCGATCTTCAGCGGCAATCACCAGTCTATTGAGCGGCCCAAGAAGAATGCCCTCATGCCAAAATTAAGGCCCGGTTAGTTCCATTATAGTGAACCAGTGTTTGTGTTAAGTTTGTAAATAAAAATGAATTTAAGATGCAAATTGTTTCATTTTATTATTCAAAATTCCTAATAGGAACTTCGGAACAACAGAAAATATTTCTTCCAATAAAAGGAAAATGATTCAATGAACCAATCCTTTAAAATCTAAATCTAAATTACATTGTAGCAAACGAAAACAACTTTGCATCAAATGAAACTGTTTTTTGTTTCAAAGTATTAAGATTTTGATTCAAAGATTTTTCAAAAGAAAAATTCTTTGAAACAAAGGAAAATGTCCTTGAACCAAAGGAATTTTTATTTATCCCAAAATCAAAGGAAAGAATCCTTTGTTTTTGCGGCACTTTCCTTTGAAATGAAAAAACTTTTTTCTGCGTGTAAAATTTATTTTTTCAGTTTAAATTTATTGTTAAAATAATCTGCTAAAAGCGATAAGGAATCATTGATTTGGTTTAGAAGTGTTTGAGATTGGAGTCGTGCCTGTGTCTTCAACACGTCCTTCAGGCTCTCAATTACGTGTTTACACGTTATTTTTGATAAAAGCTATTTTATTCTTACCGTGTTTTTCAAATTTATGAAACATTAAACTTTCAGTGTGTAACCCCGGATTTAAAACGTAATCAGCCAACCTACCTGGGCCGCCTACTTATCGTTTAAGAAAACCCCGGGCTCTCGGCTTTTCCGACCGCGGCCGATCACTCATTCATTGACTGGTCCGGTGAGTGGCAACGACAGCAAGCTTTGCGCAAGGAAGAAAAGTCATATTTTACATTTCGTGGTCAGAAGGTGCTGTGTGGAAGTTTTCGCGAATTTACTGACGATCGTTTCCGTATTGTGCGGGCAGGTTTTCAGGTAAATTTATGCACGTTTTGTAGCGGGGCTCACCCGCTTTCGAATGTCAATGGTGTCCGACCGCGAGAAACGGAATTCAGGCTAGGATTTTTCTCGAACTAATGGCCTCCTGGCTTGTGGGTTAGGATTTCTTCCACTCGTTTCGAGGGCGATAAGGGCCATGAGAAAAAAGAGTGCAGTTGGTTGGTTAATGGTAAGCGAGCGAGAGCCTCTGAATATGAAAGTGGTGCGAATGATGATGTGAGTGGCAAACCCCGAATGGCGGTCAGAGCGAGCTGTGGCAGGTGAGTGCCGTGCTGGGTTGGAAGTATTTTCAGTGTGGCCAATTTATTTTTATTTTTTTAACAATAATGAAATGTTTAGTGTTGTCTTATGCCGTTTTCGTTTTTCTCCCTTAGCGCGAGGCAAAACTTTTTCTGAATAAACAAACAGAATCGTGACCCGGGACGATGCAAATATATGGTTGCTATACTCATTCTTATGTTTACCCCCAACACTGACAACTTTTACGGGGTGCAACCGCCTGCTTGAGGTTCAAATCTCGGGCAAAACTAGTGGACTTCTGAATTAATAACCGAACGTAATAACAGCAGTTAGGGCAAAACTCGTGGGTAACGAGGTTGCTACTGCCAATAAACGAAAACACTATTAGATTAGACAATAAGGTTTCTTAAAGCTTGTTAAAAATTCTTCATGAAATTTTCAAAAATATTTTATGGTTTTCAAATTATCAAAATTTTAAAGGTACGTTTGCTTCCATGCTTCCAAACTAGTTTTTATTAACTTGATTTATGTTATTTATAATTCATTGTTTATTAACTTCTACACAGCCTGTTAGTTACAATTAATTTTATAGTCAGGTTAAGGAAAACGTTGACTTTTTCGGCAAAAATTAAAACATAATTCCGTGCAAATTGCTTCAGGAGTCTTGACGTTTGAGTTTTGGAACTTCGATACTCTTCAGCGAGCATAAAAGAAAGTATTTTGGCAAACAATTTCCGTTCATTAAATAAAATAACGTTATCTTCATGAAAATCAAAGATTTTATCTTTACCAAGAGAATAAAACAGCCTACCTGGGTTATAACATTGAATGTGGAGGATGTAATAAATTTGTCCTTTTTTCGAACAATTTTTGGAAAAAAAATCATTACTTGAACACATAAATCTGTACAGAAAAGACTCCAATTTTAACGACGTTACAAACAAAAATTATTCAATTATTTCATGTCGGTCCAAATTCAATTCCATCCGTGATCGAACACTTATAGATGAATGTCAACATAACATAAAAAACAAATAGTAAACTTAGCAACATTTTTGGAAAATAGATTTAATAGAAAATAGAATTAATTATAAATTCTATTAGGTCAATTCGTTGTTTATGAATCATATTTTAATTTTTATTCTTGTTGTTCTGAGCCATGATTTTGAGCACTTCAAATATTGTTTTCTGTGAACGTATTTTAACAGTTTTGAGTTTCGGAAATATCATGGTCAGAATAATACAATTTTTCGTTTTTTTTATATATTCTGTGCATTAGAAGATTTTGATTTTTAACTCAAAAGAACTCTCAAAGCCATAGGGGTATAAGTGCAAAAAAGATTGATTTTGTATTAACGATTTTTAATATTTAGGTATATCTGGTGTTTTTTTCAAATTTTTAAAATTTTATTAGCATACCACTGACCGCACTGACATAACACTTAGAACAAAATTCCGATAATTTTCTGTCTCATTTTGCCACCTATCGTCGGTTTTTCGAACCTTGAAAAATTCGACAAAAAATCACTGTAGAGAAAAAATGTACATGTTTAGCCCGATTGTATCGTCGAAATTGCCCTATTTTTCCTTGAAAGTTTGCTGTTACTTTCCAATTGGGATAGCATTTCAACTAAAGCGATCCTAAGTTGTGGAGGAAAAATAAAACATATTCCTGTTTGAAGACGGGGTTGGGAAACAACGACAACAATTCAAAAATATGTTTAATATTCACTTCGTATAGGTTAAAATATCTCAGTACTTTGTGATATACAATATAAAAAAAAATGTATCCATGGGTCAGTCTTAATATTTAGGTAAAACTAAATTATGTGCGTAAAAGTACTGATAGTCAAGATCCTTTGTTTTTGTGTTTATACATTTTTTTTTAATTTTAAGAAGTTTTTCCTTATCTATAAATTTTTTCGTAGAACAAAAGTTATTTGTAGTTATAAAACTAAGCTTCTGTGAACTTTTCAGTGAAAAAATTAATTTGTTGTTATTCTATAGTTCCCACATTTCAGAATTCCAAAACCCCACAAAACGAATATGCATTTGAAGGGCTTGTGATATAGTTCAGTTGACAAGTCAGTTGCTTCCTGAGCCGATGTCCGCGAGTTCGAGCCCAAATGTAAACATCGATCACAGTTGTACCGGATAAGTTTTTTAATGATTGTACGCCAACTGCATCGTTAATAGAAGTCGCGAATGACATAAAGATGTTAGAGCGACTATAATCGAAACAAAAAAAAAAAAATTTAAAAAAAGAATACGCATTTGCATTAACATTTTAAGGAATGCAATGATATTTATAATTAACAAATTTATAGCATCATTGTCAATCTTTCAAAAAAAAATGCACAATCAGACAATTCCGGTGGTAGGTAAGCAGAGTTTTTTCTACTGGGCTTTTAAGTGTTAAATGTAGCTAAATGCTATAACACGCTCATCAATCTTAAGCCTCAGAACGCGCTATTATTTCGAACAGAACAGTAAATCAAAAATAAGTTTTGATCCACTTTTTTGAGTGCCACAATTTTTTTTTCAAAACAACTGAAAATATTTCCAACCTATAACAGTTTATTCAATTATTGCTAAATTCTCTAGTTCTGCCAATTTTTTTGGCTACACGGTACAGTCAAATTCCCTGTT
The DNA here is from genome assembly GCF_029784155.1 of Uranotaenia lowii. Classification (NCBI taxonomy): domain Eukaryota; kingdom Metazoa; phylum Arthropoda; class Insecta; order Diptera; family Culicidae; genus Uranotaenia; species Uranotaenia lowii. The sequence continues at coordinate 58,642,525 of NC_073691.1, read as the reverse complement.
CTCATCCGATCTGAATTTGGAGAGAGTGCAGATTCCGAACGTCACTCACGCTCACCGTCGAGAGTGACCATCGTCACTCATTCGATTATTTCGATTTCGAAAGATGATGGCATTAGTCATATCGTTTTAACGTCAGATGACTCACTGGGGTGTTTTGAGTTTGACAGATTCGTATGATGAGAGAGAGAGAGCGAGAGAATGTGAGAGCAAGTTTATCGTTTGTGTGCTGTGGTCTGGTTGCTTGCATGGATGGGAGGAAAAACTCCAACAGAAATTTGAGAGTGCAGACGACGCGACGGGACGACGAGTCATCGAAAAACGGCAAAACGCGAGCGAGTGAGCGAACGAAATTTCTGCTACGACGACGAGACGGGCTCGGTTTGGTTGCTCGCTCTGTGTGTATTCGACATCAGCAGCGCCTAGTGGGTATAAACGAACACCGAACAGCCGTCGTCGCACTGGGGAAGAGGAAAAACCGTAGCCATCTTGTAATACGTTTTGGTCGTCGTCGTCGTCGTCGACTTTTGGGACCGTGAGCAAGCAGCAAGTGCGGTCGCGAAGGTATATCGTCATTTTTTTTCGAACCGTACCCTGTCGATAGATCTTTATTCGGACATATCCGCGTTACAAGGACATTGCTCGATCGAGTGCAAGGTTTTCGGTGTTGCGTTACGGATATTTTCGAGGGCATTTCCGGTGTACGGTGGGAATCGTGAAACGGTACTTAGCCAAGGATTTTTTTCTCTTCGATAGATCCACCCGTGGCAATAAGAAGTAGCTGGTTCCTTGGGGTTTCTTTTTTTTATTTCTTTACTCGGAAGCCTTGTTCTTGCGTTCGGGGAAAAAGACAGTGCAAATATTAATTGAATTTTCCGAAATCTGAAATCCCAAGAAGGCATTAAAAACACAGATTCGTCCCGTTTTCTCATTTCAGTTTTATTTCGATTCTTTTTTTTCTCGGCTCTGAACTCTCCCCTTTGTGAATACCAATATTCCGTGCGTTTTTCTTGGATGCGTGCGTGTGTGCGTGCAAATTGCTAGAGAGAGCCAATAGGGGAAGAAAAACAGGCAGGGGGTAGAGTGGTTGCAAGCAGAAGAAGAATACTCTTTCCCACACATAGAGGTGAAAGAGAGAGGGAGAGAGCAGCAGCGGAAAAGAATAGGAGCCGAAATAACGAAGAAGTAGCCGTGAAGCAGTAGCAGGTTTTCCGAAAACTGCTAGAACACAAGCACTCCGAATTTTCCACCGGAGAAGTACCGATTCCGGGGAACGTTTTCACCAGCTGAGCAGCAGCAGCTAGCAGCCGCGGCAACCCAACAGAGCTACAGATGGCGTTAAAGAGAATTAACAAGGTGAGTAACCTCGTTTCAGATCTTGATTTTCATTATTTCATTCAGTAGGGGAGATGAGGGCATAACGAGCACCCGAGGCATAATGAGAAGTCCATTTTTCTACATAAGTACGTATTTTCCTAAACAAATTTTCATAAGGACTTGTTTCGTACTACCTATAGTATTAATTTTTCACCAAAATAGAAATATCCTTTTCATATTTACAGAAATATTAAATAATAACCAGCTAGGTTCTCAAGTGACGAAAATATTATAATTTTTGAGCACGACCAAATAAGCTTTTATGACCTTTAAATCATCTTGATCTGAAATGTATGCACTGCAACATGATCTACACATTGTTTCTAAATTTTCAGCATCATAATTTTTTTGATTTTTCACTTTAATCAATTGTAAAACGCGTTTTTACTTTAATTTGTTCACTAGAGGCGAACAGAGCACTTTCAATGAAGGCATATTGAGCATTTTCTGCCGGAGAATCTAGCAGCGAATCCAACTCGATGAAGTCAACTGAATAATAGAGCTACAGCTTAACTTGTATCGTCTGACGATTTGGCCTATTGGTTAGATGTCGGAGAGGTAATCAGTAGACTCGAGTTCGATTCCTGTCCGAGGGGATTTTTTTTTGCACATACCATTCATGATTGATTTTTTTTATTGTTACATTATACGGCTAATAGCATCAAAGCATCATCCGTCAAACAAAACACCAGAAACATAATGTATGAACATGTGTTAATTCTTTGAATTCTACAAACAGACCTAGATTATTTTGTTTTTGCTTTGTTTGATGAATCTACGCCTCACCGTTTAGTGCAATCATGATCATAAATGATAAATGAAGAAAAAAAAATCTCCTCCACCAGGAATCGAACTCGAGCCTACTGATTATCTCTCCGACATCTAACCAATAGGCCAAATCGTCAGACGCTACAAGTTGAGCTGTAGCTCTATTACTCAATTGACTTCATCGAGTCGAATTCGCTGCTAATTTCCCCGGCAGAAAATGCTCATTATGCCTTCATTAATGGTGCTCATACTGCCTCGGGGGGTTTCTCATTATGCCTCTACAGTGACTGGTTTTCAGCTTTAGGCAAAATTTTTTAAAATGCATTTTTAAACGTTTTTATCTACTTTTTCAAGTTTCATCCAATTAGACAATAAACTATTTGAGTGTCGGAACACGAAACAATGATGTAATTCACATATTACAGCTGCTCTCTATGGTTAAATAAGCATTTTCCTTAAGGTGCCCATTATGCCCTCATCTCCCCTATAATGTCTGTCTACATCGGTTTGTTGTATGGGAGCAGCCCAAAATCAATCCATTGTTGGAAAGTTAGCATGTATTTGGAAAGAAATTGATGTACAATTTTTAGAAGTCTGCACTGCACCCTTATCTGTCCACAAACATAACAGGCAAATATAAAAAATAACGACATTCGTCATAATCCCTACTGATATATGATCTTAAAAAACCAGTGGCAGGAAGTTGTGTCATTATTCAGAAAATTGCTAGTTTCTGAATGAATTATTTTCCATTTTCAAAGCAAGAGAAAATTGAAAAGGAGATAAAATTAATGATTAACAATCAAAAGCCCCAAGATTTGGAAAACGTTCGAAATTTGAATTCAATTGTTATCAAATGTTTCAAACAAAAAGCATGAAATTAATAAGGCGCAATAAGCACCTTTTACGATACTTTCTTTACTAGCAAATTATTGCACGAAATTCATTGCTCAAATCAGACTCTAGCAGAATTGCCACAAGGAACTTATCTCGGCGCAACACTTTTTAGTCTGTGTATGATAGGCTCTTTTGTTCGTTTTAACAGCAAGCGTCATTCATCCAGTACAAATTTCGTAGAAATTAGAAAAGCCGAAATATCCAACTCACAGGTATTGTTTTTATCAAAAAAGTTCTCGGATTATCATGAGATGTCTGATCAATACAGTTCTCTAGCCGGAAATTGAATCCTAAAGCGGATCTCCCGTATCTCCCAATTGATGTTTGGGCTTCTCAAAGTTTGACAGATTGTACTGAATGACAATTGGCGACAAACCTTTTAACACATTGCGAAACAAATACGAAAACCCTATCTTGCTTTTTGTCTTTTGCCTTTGTAACAAACAAAAATAACGTTCAGAATCAATCATGACTCGAGTTTAAATAACTCATAAGAACACCCAATTTGTAGAATTTGGTCCACTGGTCACTGAAATAAAGCACTTCGAATACTGGAATTCGCTATCATTGGTGTGTTAATTGATATAATTATGACTTGGAACTGGAAAGCGGATAAGAAATTCCCCTTGTCAAACCCTAGTAATAATTGTGTCGAAGATTTTCACACTTCTTTCTGGGATTCTCAACATTTTTTCTCATCATTTTCACACAAAGCTACTATTATTGTCGAATATGGATCAATGTCTCAATAGTTAAAGTCGATATGAAAGTCATCAGAAACTCTATTTAGTTCATTAGTTGAAATGGAAACCAAAACAAACCCCAATTGTTACTCATAAAAAAAGATTTTTGTCTCGAGTCACAAAAAGCAGATAAATAACAACTCCTTAAACGGCGAAGCCATTGGAGTATTAACTCAAATGTATTAATTTTATATATCTGTTTGCAATAAATAAATAAATTTAAGCTATTTCATGCTTTCGCAAACTGCATCTTTAGTAAAATAAAGTTAGAATACACAAAAAAAAAAAAAAAAAGAACACATACCAAAAAAATGTCTTCCCAACAAAAACAGAAGACATAAGGATAGTCTCAGCATCCATCAGCCTTGTGTGGACTAGACTTGACAGAGCAACACCAGTTATTGTTTCTTCGAAGGTGTTTCATACCCTGAGACAGAGCTAAACATAACATGACATTGTAGAATCAAGTGACAGTGGAAGCACCTGTGAATCAAACAAAGTTGACCCAACTTGTAGTGACAACCAATGTTTCTATTATTGATGGATTGTTTAATAGCATATTCGTTTATGGCCAGTTTTGCACCAGGTCAAGCACACGTTGCACTATTTGCTGACACCGTGTTTGTTTCTGCGTTCAGTTTTGCACCAATGGTGTACCGGTTTTGAACTGAAAGTAGACGGTGGTAACCTGAAGATTCTGTCAGTGTTGCAAATGAGCGTGTGTGTCAGTGAGCTAGCAAAGACTGATGACGATTTTGTTCGTTTTTGTTCCGTGGAGTGCAACACTGAGTAGGTGGAGAAAATGAATACGGTGTAAAATATGAACATAGGGTGGATTTGATTTCAATCAAAGTTTCTACACAAAGTTACAGCGAAGGTTTCGGGCAGAGAGCTTTCTTCGGTTAGAATGGGGCCGGTTCCGAGTTGTAGATGGAATAACAACAGGAACGTATGTCGGTGTACTTGTTCCCGCTCAAGGAGTTCGTTGACGAGGAAAACGTAAAACTTAAAACAAGCTTTACAAAGGAATTTATCATAATGTATCAAGAAGATCGTCAACCAGTCGAATCAATTTTAACTTTGTTGGGAAAGTTTGGCTTTTCGACCTTTGGGGAGTGTTAGTATGGAATCATGAATGTTACTCACATACAGTGTCGGACAATAGAATAGGACCACAGCTCAATCCAAAACAGAAAGTGACAAAACTTTGAGAAAAAAATGTCCATTTAAGTGCATCAAACTATTTACAAATTGTAAATGCCATTCTTCGAAGAAATTAAAATCATCCGTAGTTAAAACAATTGTTCTTTATTTAAAAATGTGTTTTAAGCATACTTACTGACTAAAATAACGCGACACAAAATAGGACCGCTTTAGAATTCATGGTAAAAAAAATTTAAAAAAAAAAAGGAAATTCATACCGTGATCGATTTTCAGGGTTAGTACTTGGTGGTATACCCCTTATTACGCATCACTTCTCGCACCCGGTTCGGCATCGACTCCACCAGCTTTTGGCACGTTCTCACCGGGATAGCGTACCACGTCGCCTGGATTCTCTCCCACAGCTGCTGCTTGTTTTTTGATTTTTTGGTGTACACCTTACGTTTAACTATTTCCCATAGGTTCTCTATGGGATTGAGATCAGGGGACTGCTGGCCACTCCATAACGTCTACCTTATTATCCTGGAACCTTTTTTTAACCGTTTTAGCGGTATGTTTGGGGTCGTTGTCCTGCTGGAACTGCCACTTTAGGAGCATTCCCACTCGACGTGTGGCAGCATTACTTCCCGAAGTAGCTGGGCGTAGAGATGCTGGTCCATAATCCGGTCGATCCAGTACAAGGGACCCACCCCATACCAAGAAAAACAGCCCCACACCATGATGCTACCTCCTCCGTGTTTGAATGTTTTATTTGTATACTGGGGCATATACGCACAGCCGAGTGGGCTTTTTTTTTTTTTTTTTTTTTTTTCCAGGATTTTCATCCTTTAGGATGATTCATCCTTTACAGCCGAGTGGGCGATGGACCCAACTCTTTCCGTTCCCTTTGGTCTCATCCGACCACAGCACATTTCTCCATAGTTTCTCCTTTTCCGGACCATCCAATCGAAGTGGTCCTTCGCATACTACAGCCGCGACTTCAAGTGCTTCGGCACCTTCCGGGGACTTTTTCCTCCTAGTCCCTTCTCCGCCAACCGTCGCTGAACCGTCCGGGAACTCACAGATACGTTCAGCTCGTCTCTGATCTGCTTGGACGCTTTAAAAGTGTCCTTTTGCGAGGCCGGCTTAATTGCCGAATCGTCCTTCGGCGTCGTTTTGCGGGGGCGGCCGGTCAGTTCCCGTGATTTTTTTTTACAAATTCTTTATTTAAAACGGCTCATACCTTTAGGCTGATGTCATGCTGAAACAACTAGCAACGCAACGCAACGCAACGTTCCAATAAGATTGCGTTGCATTGCATTGGTATGTCATGCTGGCGCGACCTGTTACTTTGAAATTCCCTACAAATCATCACTTCTCTACATCTGATAATGCTTTGAATCGTCTCTTTTCTTTCCCGAGCCATCAAAAACTCATCAAATCACGACCCGGATTGCAAGAATGCCGAAATTTGAACCGACAAAATTCCTTGTTTTTTTGCCGGAACTAAGAATTCATGAAAATTTTCTCGCCGATTAAGATAGTTTTTAGTTTATTATCACAAGTTCGGACAGATCTTCGTACTATTGTGCTTAAAACCCGGAATCACTGCTTCAAATCGAGAAAAAACAATGTTCCTATTGGATTTCCTACTAGTCGCGCTACTAAACACATTGGCATCAGATTGGTCGCGCTACACAAAGCGACCAGCATGACAGGTCTGCGCGATTTCCATGGAGATCAAATGAGAGCTGGTTAGTCGTGTGAACGTTGCGTTGTAGGTCGCGTTGCTAGTTGCTTCAGCATGACATCAGCCTTAGGGTACGAACACAGTGAGCGCGCAGCGAACTGCGAAGCGAAATATTCATTCACCGGATGAATTTCGCAAGTTCGTTTTTGAAGGCCGGCCTCAGTGCACGCGAATTGCGAAGCGGTTCAACACTGAAAAAAACCTTCGGTGTTGCAAAAATTAATCACACGTGAAAAAATCTTTGCAAATAAACAAAACTGTGAGCGCGTTAATTCCGAAAAACTCAATCAATTAGTAACAGTCGAATTTTGCAGTCTGACGCTATGAAACGCCATCTTAAAATCCAATACGGCGGCTTCCGCTCAACTTTAAAATATTTTTAATGACTGAAAATCGCAGAAAAAATCTACTAAAACTATGACATAAATATAACAAACTTTTGAAAAAAAAACAATATTATGATAACAAATTTTACGAAACGCTGACAAAACTTTAATAAAAATATGGCAAAGGTGATAAAAATATTACAATAATATGAGAAAAATATACCAAATCTATGATTGAAATGGCAAAGTCATGACCAAATTAAAAAAAAAATCTGACAAAAATTTATAAAAAATGACTAAATAATAACAACAAATTAATAATAATACCAAAACTCGAAATAAAAACTTTGACAAATATTTGACAACATTATGAAAAATATGAAAAATGGAATATAACTAATCAAAAATAAAAAATACTATGACCAAAATTTTGAAATAAAATAACATAAATCTGGCAATACTATGACCAAATTCTTACAAATATGATAAAAATATATGCAACAAAAAATATGAAAAAACATGTTACAAAACCATGATAAAACAAAACTATGACAATTGACAAAGGTTGTCATAGTACTGTAAGATTTTTCTCATTTTATTTTAATTTTTGTCATAATTTTGTCATGTTTTCATTTGTCATATTTTTGTCATAGTTCTGTCAGATTTTTTGTTCATTTGAATGTAAGTTTTTTTTTATGGTTTTGTCTTTTTTCGTTCGATTATATTCGTTTTACCACCTGCTCTTCATACTGAAAGTCTTTTCCAGTACAACTGCATTCGATGATTACTCTTGTATTTGAACTCACGGACATTGGCTTAGGAGGGAACTAACTTGCCAACTGAGTTACACATATCACAAGCCCATAGATTTGTATAGATTGTGTCATGTTTTCGTCGTATTTGCGATATATTTTTTACATATTCATCATTCATAAATTATTATTATTATTATTATTATTATTATTATTATATGTTCGGATTTGTCTTTTTTTTTAAATTTTGTGATTTTATGTCGTATTTGTCATCATTTTGTCATTTTTCTTACATATATTTGAAAGTATTTTGTTATATTTTTATCTCATTTTTCATAATTTTGTTAGATTATTGTGATTATTTTTGAAAAATTGTCATATTTTTTTCAGAACTTTTTCATATTCTAGCCATTTTGCCTTATTTTTGTGATTTTATTGTAAATTTGCTGTTATTATTTTGTCATTTTTGTAAATTTATTGTCAAATATTGGCCCTTATATTAATCTGTCAGGTAATTTTATTGTCAAATTTTGATTATAATTTTGTCATAAATTTTTTTTTTCATTTGTCATAGTTGTGCCATTTCTGTGATTTTTTCTCATATTTTTGTCTTATTTTGTAATATTTGTCATATTTTTGGCTTAATTATTTAACCACATTTGGCGTGTTTTATTCAAAGTTTTGTCATTTGTCACTATTTTTTTTTGTCATATTTTTAAATTTTAGTAATAGTTATTCATATTTTCCCACAGTTTTGTGTTATTTTTGTCAATATTTCTTTAGTTTAATAACACTTGTTATATTTTTGTTTATTCATTTCAGTGCTTTTTTGCAGTTCTCTCAAAATTTTTGTTAAATTTTTGTCAGTAATTTTTCATCTACTTTTTTATCCCTTTTACTCATGTCTTATATTGTGGATGGAACTTACGATTTTCAGTTATTTGTTGCATTTTGAATTAAGCGGAAACCACCATCTTGTATTTCAAAATGGCGTCGGACAGCCAAATTCGACTTCTACTTATTGAGTACTTTCATTCAATACCCATATTGTGGGAGTTTCGTGTGCTTTTCAGTCACTTCCAGCATTTTAAAGTTGAGTGGAAGGGGCCATATTGGACTTCAAGATAGCGTCGGATAACAAATTCCAACTTCTATCCGTTCAGCCTCTTCACCCTATACACATATTGTGGGGCTTTCATGCCACCGGTCGTTTATTGCCAGTTATAATTTGTTTCAATTGAAAAAGAATGAAACCGCGTTTTTTTTTAGAAAATCCGCGCTAAAAAACCGCGCATTTTTCATTACCAACACAGAAACGGCAATGATAATTAAATAAATAAACATTTTTTTTTTTTGATAAATCATTTTACGATAAAAAATATCCGAGAGAATATTTTCAGTGTATGTCCGGATGAACAGGATGAATTCGCGCGATCCAGCCGGGTCTTCGCACGAAAATTCGCTTGCACTGTGGCCGGTCGATGTTTTTTTCAACGTGTTTCAATGAGAAGCGGATTTTCGCGCGAATTGGAAATTCGCTTCGCACTTCGCACCGCGCTCACTGTGAATTCGACCTTAGGCTTTAAGAAGCCAAACTCGTTTTGTTTTTTTTTTACAATAGTTTGCTTACTTCTAGTTCACTTCACTTTTTTTTTAAGAAAAAAGGAAATAGTTAGGGAAATATGAAAATAAAAAGAATTATAGACGAAGATCGATAGCTTTTAGGAAAAGATATATTTCGAACATGTAGTCCAAGTCTATCACAGCTAGCACATCTCTCACTGGAACATAGGGTGGTTTTCCTCGGGCCCGAAGGGAGTCTATCAAATTCGTTCTAGCGACAAGATGGACCTCGTACGACCAAACAATATGCTTGATGTGGTAACCTTGGCCGCAACTACACAAATTGCTGCCAGCAATATCAAAACGATACAGTATCGCTTTGTTTTCATGATTAACATGATTAATTTTAAGGGAAATATTTACTGGGACACGAAAATGGGCAAACAACACCTTTTCTTCAAATCTAGAGTGCTGAAAATGCCGGAACAGCCGAACCGATGAGCTGGTCTTATTTTATAACGCGACTTTTTTCACCCTCTGACAGCTTTCTGGTCGAGTAGAACAAACGGGTTGCTTTGATTGCAACAAACGTGCAGTATACAAAGTTGGCATACTACAATAAGTGCTTGCCGCTAGGTGTCGCATATTATTATATTTGAATTGGCAGTTTAAAGGTGATTTGAATATTTTGCATTAGAGCGGTCCTATTCTATTGTCCGATACTGTAGGTGAGAGTATCTCATTCATCAAATCCAAGTTATAGCCAAGGTTGCCGGAAAAAAATCTGTGTTTTTGTTTAAAAAAATGTCGAATTCTGTGATTTGAACCTAAAATTCTGTGACGGTTTCCGTGACGGGTTTTCTATGAAGTTCATAGGCAAATCATGTCAAACATCAAGAAATTGGAAATTTTTCACAGTTTTAATGAAAAAAAAAACAATTTACATTACCTTTTTTCATGTTTTCATGAAGTATAGTCAGAAATAAAAAGTCGAAAATGGCAAATAAAATTATAATTTTGAAAATTTGTACAAAATTTTTAAAATACATATGTGAATTCTGTGAAAATTTTAAAAATTCTGTGATCTGTGACACAGATTCTGTGACGAAATTTTGCTCAAAATTCTGTGATAATACAGATTTTTCTGTAACTTCGACAACGTTGGTTACAGCTTGTAAGGCCTATCCCATAAGTTAATTTGTGAGTTACCAATCTGTAGTAATTTTTTGCGATGGCCTTTTTTTATCCTGTAACCGAGTATCCTCAAAATTCTTATTCGATTTAAGCAACTTTGTTTGACATGCGCAAAGTGCTAGTGAAACCGCAACCGACTTCTACCCTTAGCTATTGGCGGATTTTTGTTGTTCTCCCCTCTAGCAATCAGTACTACGTCATAAGCATAAAGCAGTACTTCAACATTGCTCGGTAAAACTTCAAAAAGTGGTTGTGCATGGCTACCAAAAACAGATTAAAGGGTGATACGGTCAAAATTTGGTCAATATCAACTTGACGTATTTCTTTCAATTTTGACATTTAAAAAACCTGAACACCCTTCATTTTGAAGGTGTGTGTGTGTAGAATGTTGCTCCTATTTTGATTTTGGAATTCACTCTTCAGTTGTCAAAATGCCGTCCAAGGAAGAAGAGCAGCGTATCAAAATTTTGCTCGCGCATCGCGAAAATCCGACCTACCGCACGCAAAGCTGACAAAATCGTTAAAAGTTGCCAAATCAACCGTTACAAATGTAATTAAAGTGTTTGGGGAACGTTTGTCGACAGCCAGGAAGTCCAGACTTCGGGGGGAAATCGAAAATCGGAAGCCGCTGAAACGACAAAGAGAGTTGCCGGTAGTTTCAAGCGAAGCCCTAACCTCTCTCTCCGAGATGCCGCAAATAAGCTGGGTGTATCGTCTACAACCGTGCATCGAGCCAAAAAACGAGCCGAACTATCGACTTACAAGAAGGTAGTGACTTCAAGTCGCGATGATAAACAAAATACGACGGCCAAAGCGCGATCCCGGAGGCTGTACACAACGATGCTGACGAAGTTTGACTGCGTGATAATGGACGACAAAACCTACGTCAAAGCCGACTACAAGCAGCTTCCGGGACAGGAGTTTTATACGGCAAAAGGAAGGGGAAAGGTAGCATATATTTTCAAGCACATGAAACTGTCAAAGTTCGCGAAGAAATATTTGGTTTGGCAAGCCATCTGCACCTGTGGCTTGAAAAGCAGCATTTTCATAGCTTCCGGGACTGTCAACCAAGAAATTTACGTGAAAGACACGGTTGTTCCATACTGGTTTGGCCGGATTTGGCATCTTGCCATTACGGTGAAAAGGCCATGGAGTGGTTCGCCGCCAACAACGTGCAGGTGGTTCCCAAGGACAAGAACCCTCCCAACACGCCAGAGCTTCGCCCAATTGAGCAATACTGGGCTATTGTCAAGCGGAACCTTAAGAAGACCAAAAAAAAAACTGCTAAGGACGAGCAGCAGTTCAAGGCAAACTGGCTTTCTGCAGCGAAGAAGGTGGACAAGGTGGCTGTACAAAATCTGATGGCAGGGGTTAAGCGTAAGGCCCGGTAATTCGGATTTGGAAAAGCGGAAGCTTAACTGAATATTTTTCCTGAATTTTATACTAATTAAACTTTAAATAGAAATTTAATTTGATTTTTAAAATAAATAATTTCACCGATTTATACGCGTTTTTCTTGACCAAATTTTGACCGTATCACCCTTTAACAGATAGCGTCGATCCTTGGGGAACTCCGTTCTCTGCTGTTCGTGGGCTTGAGAACGATCCGTTAGCAGAAACCTTGAAGGTTCTGGTTTCGAGATAGCTATGCAAAACATTAAGTAGATGACCCTTGATATTCCATTTGCTAAGGGTATTCAGAATGTTCACTCTATTTGCTGTGTCAAACGCTTTTGAGATGTCAAGGGATACCAGTTCTATGTACTCCAAACTATTCATTTTAATGTGTGTTTCAAACTATCGACTCCTTGATCAGCACGAAAAGCATGCTGACGAAGATTTAGTCGTTCAAATAACTTGCCCAAACAGCTCAGTAGTGTTATCGGTCTGGACCCATCTGGTGAAGTACGATTTCGAGTTTAGGGATTGGAATAATAATGCTTTCACGCCAGGATGTTGGAAATTGTCCCGACGTGTCAGTATCCGGTTGTAAAGCTGTAAAAGTGCGTATTTTGAAGGCACCGAAAGTTTTTATAGCATGGGATATCCGACATAGTCTTGGTCAGTGGAGCTACCTCCACGTCTATGTATTGCCCATAGTAGCTCATTCATCGAGAAATCTATGTTGTACTGCAAGATGTGGTCGGTCAACGCACGTGGACAAAAATTGGTTATTTGGACGCCTATTTTGGTGATTGGTCTGCTTGGTCGTTGCAGATAGTTGAAAAGACCATCGCTAGCCGCTCCGGTTGGTAGATGAAGAATTATGTTGCAATTATTTCGTGTTGCGTCGTGTATCAATATTCGGCAGACAGATCGAGTTGGAATCTGGCTAATGCTTCTGGTTTTCGAGGATCGGTCAGAAAGCCTTCGCAGTGACCGAAGCGTTTTACGTCGTTTTTAAACAGCGGATTCGATATCTGGATTCTATCAAATAACGGCCTTTTCCCCGGCTTGCCGCTTGTGCTAGGAATGGATCTTTCTGCTGCCTCAATGATTCGTTCAGTGAACTTATCGACCGTAAGTAGTTCTCCCGGGATAAGTTTTTCACTTGTCATCATTGTGAAAGCTTCCCAATCTGCTTAGCCATTTCCGATGACTCGTTGGTTCATCGCTACTGCCGTGACATCGTATCAATATTGGAAAGTAATCGCTATCAGAGTGTCTGCAAGGATATTCCAAGTAAATTTTTGCGTCAGCATCGGTGAGCACGTCCATGGCCTGCGTTTTCCCAGTTGCTGAGTCAAAATTAGGGCATTAGTATTTCTCCGATCATTCATTAAAACTTATTTTTTTTAGAAAGATCGGCATGGTACAAGGTAGAAAAGTGTGTTACGGGCCTACTACCGTGAGGAACAAAAATTTGATATGTGATGATATGCTTCTAAATAAATTCTACCCGCTCATTTTCAACATCTTTCATTTACATCTAACCTTCTATCCACCTATATCATAATCTTTATACGTACGTACTTTATACGTACGTATCTTTATAGTACGTCTCGGTGGTCGAGTGGTTAGCGTGGTAAGACGGTAATCGCTGATCCACTGATGGCATGGGTTCGATTCCCATCTCGGTACTGGGTGTTAAATGTTAATCTTAAGTTGTCCACGTCATTTATTCAGTCTGTAAAGCCTAAATCGGCTAAGACGGTGTATATCTTTTTTTAGATGTCCCTACTAAAAACGACATCACTTTTCACCGCTAGGCCGATAAATCAAATCTACAAATATAAATTACAGTGATTAATCCTTCATAAAATATTTATCTACTTTTGTAGAAAAGAGAAGGGCTCATGGCCGTAGGAACGGGGGGGGTTTTGGGGGTTAAACCCCCCCCCCATGAGGGTCCAAAAAAAAACAAGAAATTCTACTCTACACTCAAAATTTTAAATTCATAATGAAATTATCATAATAGAGTAAAGATATTCAAGAGTAACTATCTGAACTAAAAACTCATACTGAAACCTCAAAAACCCATTTCAAGTTCAAAATTCTGCTACAGTTTATCAAAATTTTCTCATTTGTTCATAGAATAAGGTTGCTGTTGTCCGGGCGGGACAAATACGGGCTGTTTTCTTTAAAAAAAACTGGCAAAATCTGGATATCTGATTTCAAAATTGTTGACCAAATCCAGGAAAAACCGGGCAATTTTGTTCAAAACCTAGAAACCTGATCATCAAGAAAAAAAAAAACTTAAAATCCTTTTATGATAGTTTTTTTAAACTTCTTGCAAAAATTTTGGACGCATTAATACAAAAAATTACAGCACAATTTGTTTTTTTTTTAAGTTTGGTTAAAGAATGAGAATGAGAAAAAACTCAGGAAAAAGAAGAAATTTGTTTTATATTCAAATTTGAAGTTCTTAAACTTTAGTCTAACACAAAATTTGATCATTAAAGCTTCTAAGTGGCGATCCAATATTGAGAACCTAATTCTGATTCATCCTTCGAAATTCACATTTTAAATCAGATTCACAAAACAGATTAAAAATAAACAATTAAATAATGAATTGACATTAAACCAGCACTACATAATTTAAATATTAGATTCATAAATGAGGGCCTTAAGTTTTGGCTCCGGAAATACTGATCTGGAATAAAGATTCAAAAATCGTATTTTTTGTAAATTTCGGAAATCGTATAGAAATTCGGAAACAGATTCAAAGTTCAATTTTTGAATTTAGGTTTGGAATAAAGAAAAAGATTTAGCTTGTGAATGAGTTTTTCAATCAACATAAAATTGTTGAGAAATTCAAGAGAACATAAACTTGAAAAATTTGCTTGTTAATTCAATTTCCAGATTTCAATGTTTTTTATCAGAATAACTTTGTACATAAAATTCAGCTGAAAATCACAAATATCAAGTAGAATTTGAGTTAATTTTCTAAGTTTTGATTCGTGCAAAATATCTCAAATTATAAAAAAAATCATCCACAGGATTTTCAGTATGGAATTGATTCTTTATGAAAAATATTTCCTGTTTAAGAAACATGTACCTGATCTTCACCTAAAATATCTGCAATTTTTTGTTTCGGTGTATTGTTTAACATTATTAATATTGCAGCTTTTATTAAAAGCCACATTTCAAACTAAAATCATAAAATTAGTTCAAGTTTGCATCAAGCAAATTTGATTCGGAAATTTGTTAATCTCTTACTGTATTTTTTGGAAAATTTTATTCATTTTCATCAAAGGTTAGAATCTTGGAATTAGCTAAAGTGATTAGAAGATTGGGCTCGTTTGATTTGAATAAAGAATAAGTTTTTTTTTAAGAAATTGAAGGTTTATCTAAAAATAACTTATTTTATGCTCGAATCAAATTACTTTGATCTACCAGACTTTTAAACTTTTTTTTGTAGAGGTTTCATTAAAAAAAAATTTAGCTCTTCCTTCAGGCTAAGGACCACTTTTCTAAAGTTACTTTTTTAAGGTTTTATTAATGACTCTTTATCATCCTTGTGGCATTCGTGTCTTTTCTTAAGTTACAGTTTCATACGAAAACTATTAATGAGTACTTAAAAATGAATAATCATATAGTTACAAACATAATTTGTTTTAATTTTTTTTCAATTTGTTTGTTGTTTGTTCGACAAAAAATCATAAGTAAAAATTAGTCATCAAAACCCCCCCCATGAGTCGGTTCTTCCTACGGCCCTGGAAGGGCTCACTATGTCCCGGGTGCTCGTGATGCCCTTATCTCCCCTAATATTTATTACATTCCTTGTTCTGTGTAATGGCACGGTTCCAGATCCAAATTAAACCGAGTAAAAATTTTGTGGGCCCTATTGAAGTGCTTTTCAGAGAAAACGGTCGCATTGGAAGGCAGTCTTCTTTGCATTTTTAGCCATTCATCGTGTCAATTGTTATGAAAGACTCCAATTCTTTCTCCTTGTTTTTCTCCGGAAAATACAGGCTAGACTTGTCAACGAATAGTTGGATACCTGCCAGGTGACCGCTAAAGAGTTCGTTTTGTTATCAATTACGAAATTTTCAAAATCTTCCCACAAGCAGTCCAAATATTTTGCGCACAATTTGACCACCGTATTTTGTTTATTTTACCGGTGGGCAGCTTTTCTATCTTGTAGAAATGAAGTCGAGCCTATTTATAAGTCAGCTGATGAACCAGTCAGGAAAATTTGACTTTTTTTATCACTTCCTCTATTTATTTTTTGCGGATTGAGCTTGAAAAAGCCTCTCACTTCATGGAATCAATAATCTAATCTTCACGTTTATTCAAATTTAAGCTCACTATTGGGTCCTCTAAGACTTCTTAAACGATCTACCATGTAAACTTTGGTCGAATTGTTGCTTTCCAGCTGTTTTTGGGTCTCCCATTGGCACTTTTTTGAATTTTTCTCGATCTTGCCCAAAAAAATTGTCAAAATTCTTCAGTATTTGACGCTTTCTCAAAATCCACTCGAACACCAAATTTTGTACGCGTACACATTACACTACTAGGAAGCTTCACTGAAAATCTCAAGAAAATTCAACCTGTTGTTTTTTGGCGTTTCCGTGGCCGAAAATGTTAACCTAGACTCACTTAGTTTTTCCTCGTTGATTTGCTCATCATTTTCATAGAACATACTTAGTAAACGGTCTCTCAAAACTAAAAAAAATCCAACCCCCAAAACTTATTTGAAAGCTTTAGAATACTAAAAGCTTTCCTACAACTCAAGTTTGCTCTTCATCTGTAGAATCAACTAACTATTGTTGTCCCAATCTCGCCTTGCAACTTTTTTTTTGTTGTTTTGACTTTTACTAAACCGATGGTCTTGAACCATGAAAAATTAAACCACCAATTGTATTGCATATTTTTTTGTTTCCGTTACAAACCTTAATAATGTAGCCTAAACAGGAAATCGAAACTTTTTTTTTATAAGCTTTTCGATTAATTTATAACATTTGTTTCTCGTTTTGTTTCAGGAACTACAAGATCTAGGGAGAGATCCACCAGCACAATGCAGTGCCGGACCAGTTGGCGATGATCGTAAGTATTGATTAATGTTTACCATTATTTTAGAACTACAGTGATATGGCTTCGAAAACGTCAAGTTTATAAGTGGTTTAAAGAAATTTAACAAACTAAACGGATTCAAACACAGAACATTGTCAAGTTTATAAATGCATTGTCAGTTGAGTAGTTTTCAAGAAAAGCTCAACATCGATTCCATCCAGAGTTTTCCAGTGCATACCTAATGCCTCAAACCATGACTCATTGAGACAGTCTGCTGCTGTCAGCTGTTCAATTTGCTCATCTATACGACACCCTATATAGTAGTAGCAGAAGCCAGTAAGTAGCTTTAAGCAAGCGAAACACGATGTATAGTAGTAGGTAGTGGAGGGAAGACAATAATATCTGGCTCCTCCACGCCCCAGTTGGCGCAGCAGTATCACGCTCTCTGTTTCCTTCCTTTCTTCCGATGCTCAGCTCAGCAGAGCAGCTCATCCAGTATTTATTTCTCTACGTCATTACTTTGTGCTGGCTCTGTGTCTCCTTTTTTGTTTGTTTTGTGGTGCTTGTTGTTCACTTTTGCTGCTACTAGGTAATACCTACTATGGCGTAGCTTTGGTCGCCACGTTAAGAGGACACGACTTTCGCCAAACTCAACTTGTCGAGTGGTCGACTGGATGGTGGTGACTGTTTTTGTCCGTCTCTGCTGTTGTCGTCGTGGTCGTCGTAAGATGTGTCGCATTTTAATTCTCCCTTTTCGATTGATATGAAGTACGTTCTATGGAAATCAAATTTGTTCAGTTTTTTTCTTCGTTTTTAGATGAATCAAACAAGCTAGCGAGTTTTTTATCAATTTAAATTTGGTATGACTAACTGGATTTCAATTTATTACAATTTTTATAGATAGCCGTTTTAACATTTTATGCCACTCGTGCCCTTATATTATTGATTGATGAATTATTGATGTTAACAAATTACGGAGGAAAACATGTGTCGAGCATTATAATTGAACAACATTGTTGTCAGAATAAGGTTGGAATTTGTTAAGTCGTGGAATCAGCCTTGGTATATGTAAGTTAATGAACTTTATTCGGTAAAGTGGGCGAAATGATATCGAAAACAAATTATTAGTCAATATAATCGACTTAAAATTAGTTTCTTTCTATTTTTTACTTTAACGAATTCCCCCTGATGCAAAAGTGTAACCAGATACTTTTTTGTATAATCTGGTGTAAATCTCCTTCACTTTTCATTCATTCCTGGTTTAGCGTGTGACATTCAAGGCGATGAAATTGATAACAAAGGCCTGGCCTGCAAAGGACTTAGAAAACTTGATGCTTCTAAAGGAGCAGGTCTTCATGAACTCTCCCCATGTTTCCTTAGACACTTAACGACTGACCCTCGCCTGATTCTTTTTAACATGTCATAAATGGTAAAAAATCTTTTATTACTTTAATTTCAAGTTCGGATGTAGGAAATTATCGAGGAATAGCTATTCTATCTTGCAAGTAAAAATTATTATAACGAGCTAAAAACATGGTTTCTTCAAAGGGCAATCTACTAAACCAAATCTTCATAAATATGTTACATACGTCATCAATTCCATGGGCAAAGGCTTTCATGTTGAGGCTATTTCCAAGTCACTTCTCCTGGTTACAATCATACTCAACCGATCGAACACAAATCGTTCGCTCCCAAAACGAATTATACAAATCGGTAGTTGTAATCTCTGTTGTGCCTCAACCAGGCAACACTTTCAGCTAATCGGAGAATGAAAAAAAAATCAAATTTCAGCGATCTACCCTTAGTTTTTCGCTTATTGAAAATAAAAATGCTGATATGAGACTTGACTTCCCTGATGACCCTTAGCCGAAGTTGCCGATCATATGATTCACTCCAATGCATGATTTGAACTTTGTGGACATTTTTGACAGTATTTGCATACTTTTCCACCGTTCACACACAGTAATTTTTCGAATATTCAACGGTTTTGTCAGCTATCAATTTGATTATGATGGATTTTGAATAAAACTGTGCAAAATTATTTTTTCCTTTTTCTCTTGCATTGTAAGTATCTCCAAAACGCGTGAATTTGAAAATTTAAAAAAAACAGGTTGAGTATTACTTTTCACAGGCAACAAAATTCTGTCAAAATTTTGAATGTCCGATTACTAGTAAACGAGATATTAACGAGAGAAAGTGTCCCATTTCTAAAAGAACTAAGCTTTACCTGGGATAAGTGGGGACGACTTTATATATACTTGGTGTTTACACGTATTTTCAATTTTCTCTTCTTCATTCAATACATTTTAGCTCTATTTAGCATTCGGATCATGTAAAGTTGGGAAAAGTACTCGTGTTTTCTGGAATAAGTAGGGGAGGGTGAGGTATCGTGGGCCATGGGGAAACGTGGGTCACTTTTAATATCTCAGATGTGTGTTGAGGTAAAAATCTCAAACCAACTGTCTTCGTCGTCGCTTTGCGTGAGCATATATTCCTATTAGTTGTTGGCTAATATACGCATCATATGCTTCTTTTATTTATCAAGCTAAAAATAGTTAGAAAAATTTACTTACATAATTAAAAAAACACCCGCTAATTTCATCGATGGGGAACCTAAAGTGCATAAGAAAAATATGTTCATACGCTTAGGATCTTAGTTTTGTCATGATCTTTCACGTGGAAAAGGAATTTTTGATGAAACATCAATAAGTCACACAAACGCAACCAATTTGCAAATCATAGCTTGTGGGGAATTGTGGGCCACACATCGTGAATCACCTATATTTTTATGTTTTTATACACGTTCAGAACTTAAAACACGTTTTTCTGATCTGTAAAGTTTTGTTATGCCAAATGAAGAGTTATGAAAAATTGCAAACTATGCGATCTATGCGATCATACAATTTTTTATTTCATCATCTGAAATTGCTTTAAAATAACGAAATGAATTAGGAAATCACAGTTTTGGGACAACTCATAAACTTTGCATGTTGTCAATACCTATTTCTCGACTTAATAAAGACTGTTCCAGAAATTACAAGCACACCTAATGTTAACGGTAATTTGAAATCGAATATTAGTCTGAAATCCTAAAAAGTTGGATATCCCGTACCCTAGGCTATAATGGGCCACGGCGACGGCGTGCATTACTGTGTTTATGGAAGTTGAAGGTTTGGAAACAGACTCTAAACTAACATAAACCTGAGAGGGCGGTTGCACGTAGCCTTATTCGATATGAGATCGTAGAAAATAAATTAAAAGGTGATTCAATATCGTATACTTTTTCTTTGATGATCCATGTTGATAAGGTGAATGGGAGTTGAAACACTTGTCCTCCCTTCCGTTGGACAACAACAGCATTGCGCAGTGGAAATATCACAATTTGTTGTTTTAATGTTGATATTTCCACTTTTCCATCATGCGCAAGTTAGATTAGAATAGACAGTATTACAGTATTGTAAATGAATGATAACTGCCAAAATTAGATAGGCAATTTAATTGTACAAGAATTAGTTGGATGAGGATGTTAACAATTGGCATGGTTAGGTATTCAATGTTCAATGTGCTACTAGGCAAGGTAAAGTAACAGTTTCCTTCTCCCCAATGCTCTAGTAAGTGTGCATTTGCGGTTTATGAATTTCGAAGGCTTATTCTTAAATCAAGCATTTTACAAGAACTAGAGGCTTATTGGATTAAGGTGCTGTTTAGATAGTTTTCTGTCAAAAATATTTCCTTTGCGTTTCAAAACTTTTTGATAGAATTGTCTATTTTTTGGTTAGGTATGAAATTCAAATAATGAAGTAAAAGATAGATGATAGCACAGCAAAATAATATTGGAGATTTATAAATAGGAGTGTAATTTATTTCATCCGAAAAAGATTGAAGAAAGTTGTTCTGTGAAGTTGTAAATGTTCGAGATTTTAGAAGAACAGCATAGTTCTTTCTCGTTTTAATACTTTTTTATTGTAGTTCGATCTTATAGCTTGATTAGGTTTGAAAATCAAATAAGGAATGTAGAAGATAGAAGGTATGATTCTGATAAACAAGAACCTACTCGTCCAGGAAAATAATATCGGGGTTTTAAAAATTGACATTCATTTTAACCAAACCAAAGATTGAGGAAAGTTGTTTGAAAAGTTGTTCAAAATTAGCAATGAGGTTTTAGAAGAACAGCATCGCCATTTGCATTATGGTTTAAATCCTGTTATTTTGATAAGTCAATGATAGTACAAAAGATATTGAACATGCAATTCATTATGTATCTCTATATTATTTTTTAATTTCCAAAACATTTGGTACAATTATTATTTGTGTTTAGCGAAATTCTATTAATTGCTGCATTGAGAGATAGCTTCTTATCTAGATGTTTTGTTCTGAATTCGAAAAATATGTTTTTTTAGTCAATCTAAAACGATAATAAATTCAAAGTTATTGCATCGAGTAAGGTTAGGTGGCAGGTAGGGATAACTCAACTACGGTAAGATAGTGAACCCTTCTGACAATGATATCGAGACGTAAGCATATGATAACTTTTGCTACCATACTGTTACTGCTCGGTTGAATTGGAGGTTGGGTTAACTCGAAGCTCATGTAGGGCCCAATTGTCCCAGTCCGTCGAGCACTATCTTAACGCTTCCCTAAACTGGTGCTTCAGAACCCTCGGGCTCTGTTGTCGCTATCCTACTCTAAGCTATTCTACTCTCATGTAAATTTTCCTCTTCTGTCCCCCGATCTGTTTTTCCTTTCCGGGTCAGCCAGGTAGCTCATAAACCCATACAAAAAAAAAAAAAAAAAACTCATAAACTTTGCATGTTATTTAGTCAATTTGGATTTGGTGGTCCACGATTCCTCACCATTTTTCAAAATTAAAAAAAATATTGCTTTTTTTAAACAGTCAGAATCAGGGGAAAATAACTTATTCAAATTTTTTAAAAAATACCTTATGATACCTTAAAAATGTAGAAAACCATACCATTTTTTATTTTCATTTTATCTTTTATAATAAAAAAGTTATGGAACAGCGAAAAAAAGTAGCCCATGATTCCCCACTCTCGCATATATATTTTCGATAAAATCGGATCTCGTGTGTTGCAACATAAATAAATTACACACAATAATCACTACCGTGAACTTCTTTCAAAATTTTCTACGGTTCGAGCAAAAAAGTAACGTATTCAACCAAGAAAACACAAATTTGTTGAAAATTTTCTAAATGATTTTTTAAAGTTGAACTATACGAAAAACCGTCCCCACTTACCCCGGTGTACCTTACCTAATTTTATTGCGTTTAAGTAGCTCAGGGAGCTGACGCTTGAAATGAAAACTAGGGTATAGTTAAGAGAAGAAATTTATAGTTTAGAGTAGGCAGCGTAGGATAGTAAGCGATCATTAGACGTTAGTTAGACCACTTAGGATTAATATGAACAGAATGCAATACAGAATAATGAACTAACCCTTCATGAAACCAGTTGGAGGAAGGACAAGGGCGGGTTCGAGGCTGGCCTCTACTCACTCCCCAAGCATCTACATACTACGGTTGTCGGTGGCATTAAAAATATTGATTGCCATCAAATTTTCAGGGATTGAAAAATAACTATTAAACTTCATTTTACCATTTTACTCGTGTTTTATTTAAAGTCCATACGCAAATGCCCGCACCTTGGCCTTAACCCCGGCCATAAGATTTTGCACAACCTGTGAATCAACCGTTTTTTGCATGTAAACCCATTCTTTCTTCAGTTCCTCGACAGTCTTCACTACCTTAGGTCGTTTAAGAAGCTGCTTGCTTCATAATCGCTAAGTACTTCTCGATGAGGTGGAGCTCCGGACTGTTGGAAGGGTTGAACATTTTTGGCATGAAATTGACCTTATTGTTCGCATACCACTTCAGCACGTCCTTGGAGTAGTGGCATGAGGCCAAATGTGGCCAATAGATTGTTGGGAAGTTGTAGGCCTTCAGGAGCAGGCTTGTAAGTGGTCACCATCGTTTGAATTTTTCCGGAGACAACCACCACACATCATTCGTGACAATCGTGGAGAGCGCAATCGTTTGATCGGAGAGCAAAAAAATGTCAAAAGAAATTTTGATCTTTGTGGGGGTTAGTCGTACGACTTTCATCCCTCTTGCGTAGATGATCGAGATAATCATTCCACATTGTTCGACCAACACATCCAAACATCACCCGGCGCTGCAGATTGGCGAATTTTTTTTCAACAGGAGGGAGTGAATAGAAAAGATTGCATTTGCTTATTGAGTCTGTAGGTTCTGCTGCGTGAAAGAGATAGGCGATGTCGTAAACTGTCGGGAATTATGGTCGTTTGACCATCAAATTATCCCTCTCGTGTACCAAGACACGAAATTTCGTTCGACAATCACACAAAGAAGAATGAATGTCGTTTCGTTTGATGGTAGTCGACTGTTCGGCAAGTTTTCGGTCGCATTCGTTTGATGGCACGAACAATGATACTGATAAAAGCAGGCTGTGCGACTGTCAGAGAAAATGTCGATGGTTTACAAGTCTGTTCAGGAGAGGAAGCAGCCGCTTCTGGAGGCACACTTTCATGTACACCTGTTCATCGTGTCCTGGGTCACGAAAGGTCCACTCCCCTTCCCGCACGTGCAGATGGCTTGCTAAACCAGGAATTTATTCGCAAATTTGAACATCTTCTGAGTGCGTACATGCTCCGGAACGCTGAATTTATCCTTGGCCGTGGAAAACAGATTGCCGGGAATCTGTTTGAAGTCGGCCTTCACATATGTTTCGTCGTCCATGATGCAGCATTCAACTTTCGTCAGCATGTTGAGGTACAACTTCCTGGCGCGCGTTTTGGCGGACTTGTTCTGCTTCTCGACGCGGTTAGGGACCTTTTGTACATTGAACGGTCGAAGCCCAGCCTTAGTTTTGGCCTTCTGGACAAAATTTCAGCTTAAGTGCAGTTTCTTAGCCACATCCGGAACGGAGGCGTTCGGGTTTACGTTGAAGGCCCCAACTACGCGGTTGTGAATTTTGATGTTGTACGGAATACTTTTTCCTTCACTCCTGGGCTTCCGATCGGTGGTCAATCGTTCCTAGAACCGCTTAATTACTCGCGATTCCCAACGTTTAAGCGATGGAACGATGCGAGACATCCTTGTTCTCGTGGTGAATGCGCAAGATTTTATCACGCACGAGCTGTTCTTTCGACTCCATTTCTGTGAGTGCTTTGATCACAGGTCTTAAAAGCTTTCTTTTATAAAATGTTACGATTCCGAAAATAACGGATGTTTACAGCGACTTTTTGTTTACTTTCTATTTTTAACTACGATGTCAAGTAAATGTGCATTATTTGCAATAGCAATTTTTTCGTAAACTAGCAAATTCTCCATTGAAACAATTCTTAAATTTGGAATTACAAGTTAGAAAAGAAACGGCGGTTAAAAATCAAGAAAAAAGAGACTTTTTTACAAAACACTTAAATTTTGTCTCGAAACCCTACCTGGGGTAAGTGGAGGCGGCTTTCTACAGACTTGATGTCTACCCATTTTTTCAACCTGTTTTCTGTTATCCAATAGAATTTAGCTGTATTTAGCATTGGGATGATAAAAAGATGGGAAAAGTACTTGTTTGTTCTGGAATAAGTAAATATTTTCGATAAAATCGGTTCTAGTGTATACCAGCATAAATTACACACAAAAATCATTGAAAGATACCTTTCTAATAGACCACGCACTTTTATCGAAATTTAGGACTTTACGGACAATGAAGTAACGCATCAAACCAAGAAAACACAAGTTTGTTGAAAATTTCCTGAAAAATCAAAGGGAAAATATATCGTCCTCACTTACCCTATAAAGAGCGGTAAGTGAAGACACCAGCAGTCCATAACAATTTACGTGATAACTTTTCTCGCTCTGCATCTATCAAATCTTTAAAGCATTTGTAAACAACGTGTTCTGCATCACATTGAACGTAATTTTATCAAAATTTATCCACTGTTGCTTTTTCAGTGATATTTTAAAGATGAACTGTACGAAAATACGTCCCTACTTACCCCGGTGTGTACCTTACAAACTATACTTTTTTTTCTAGAACTCTGTACAAATTCTAGAAAAACAGAAATTTTTACAATGGCTCAAAAGAGCCACAAAACCATTAAAATTTCTAAATCATTTCAAGAAATTTTGCTTCGAAAATTGTTCAACAATCTCTATCTGTGATTTGAGGGTAGGGGTGGTGGAAACTCATAGGCCGTTTCGCCCAATTCTTTCTCAATCACTTTACCTAGCTTCCTTCAGCGATGAGAAATTTTAAATTTCTAAAAATTACCCCTGTAAACTGTTCAAAGTGCATTTCTCCAGATATAAGATTGTCTAAATTTGTTTTCTAGAATACTCTGCAGTAAGACGTAAAGGCGTTATTCGGTACAAAATTTGTGAAATGAACATTTGTAGTAGAGTGCGAAAAAGTAACTTGTTACTGAGCTCAGATCACTCTAATATATCTGCCAAAAAGCTAATGATTCCATCCGACAGAAATTTCCTCGCAAGCGGATGCTAAGCTTTTAATCACTGTAGAATGAACAAATAAATAAAAACAGATATGGAATGTTTTACTTGCCATTTGTAACACGTGCTGCAAGTGATAAGCTTCTTACCAATAACAGCCTATCATCTGTGGTGGATCAAGAGCGATTTTGATCTTTCTTTGTTACTATTATGAAATAGAACAGGCACCATTTCATTCTTTAATCGTATAATTTTCGCACCAAGTTTCTAGATTGGGAACGTTTCTTTCAATTTTATTGTTTTTCGCGTGATAGGGTAGGGTACATATGAACAATGTCAATAAGGTGCTTATCAAATTGGATTAATACCTTTGCCTCTTCGGTGTTTCGTCATTGTTTTTTTTTTTTCTACTTCTTTCTTTTCAATGGAATAACAACGTTCGCCGGTGTAGATTTCACTTGCAAGCGTTAATGAATAAAAACATGGTCTTGTGTCTCATTGTGTGACTGTGACTAGCTCGGCGCAGCAGTCAAATGTCGTTCGAAAATATGAATAAATCTTACGCGGGGTGGGCGCGATCTTGTCTGACCTATTTTCTCTCAACCGGTGCGCGGTGCGATTGGTTGGTAAAACATCAGCCTGCCAGCACACTCACACATCACCGCAAACGCAAACGCCTCCGATTTGCATATCTACTGGTGTTTGCCGGTTTCCCGTTTTGCGAATGCGGCTCTATCTGTAATACGCTAATAAGCGCGCGGGGTACCTGTAGATATCGCACTTAAAAAAAAGCCCATAATACCTCTAACTCTTATACACAACCGTTGTTAAA